>NC_058042.1:65000-165000 GCF_020085105.1 Siniperca chuatsi | reverse complement strand
TCCAGCTAGCCAAGTGTATGGTGGAGAAGGACGCCAGGATGCCCAGGTACGACTCTTACCTGTGACTGATGTGCAGTCTCTCGGTTGACTCACCTGTACATGTTAAGTCAGTAATTTTGGGGTGTTTGTGCTTCAGGTTCAAGGTGTCGGGGGAGCTGCCACTGCTGCACCTTAAGATCTCGGACCAGAAGATCCAGAACGTTCTGGAACTGGTGGACAGCATCCCGCTGCCCAACATGGGCTCCTCCCCCTCCACCCCCACAGAGAAGGTACACTTGGTACAGTCCAGTCTTACTGCAGCCATGCCCAATGAAATAAACACAACTTTCAGGAAATAAAACTGTCACTGTGAGCGTTTTGTACCAAGTTAAAGTTCTGTCAGTCAGTGAGTCTCTGGGGAGAGTTTAGAGCGTGACAGGAAGTTGAGGGAAGTGACGGGGGGTGAGTGACAGGGGGAGTTTGTGGAAGATTAGGGGTGTGGCGGAGGAGTTTAAGGGAGTTACGGGGGGAAGTTTGTGGCAGTGACAGAACAGTTTAGTGGAGTGATGGGGAGCATTGGGCGAGTGACAGCAACATTTAGGGGAGTGATGGGGGAGGTTTGGGGGACTGATAGGGGAGTGACAGGTAAGTTTAGGGGAGTAAAGTGCGAGAGTGAAGTTTAAAAAGATTGAAAGGGAATGTTCCTCCCGACACTGGGAGAAGTTTGGGGAGTTGACAGGTATGTTTAGGGAAGTGATGGGGAGAAATTTGGGGAGTGACAGGGGAAGTTAGGGAAACGATGTTTGGACTGCAGCTCAGGACTGATGTTACCATATTTGGGCATGTTTCCTGCTGCAGGTGCTCTCGTTGGTGGAGGCCCGACCACGAGCGCTCAGCCTTCACCCCGCCTTTCTCGACACCATGGAAACAGGTCGGTGCTGCCCGCGCTCTGATTGGCTGTTTAACATGGTTGAATCATGAAAACCTTTTTTTACACATTACGAAGATTAACTATTTTTGTAACTGATACGAAACAAAGAATTACAAAATGGAAAATTACTTTTCAAGACAAAAGATGTATTTTTCATTTAATCTGTAAAGTCACAGCTGTGTTTCTTAATTTTAGTGATTTATGTAATTAACTGCGGGAGTAAAAACAGTCCATCTATTTATTACTAATAAACTTTTATATTTGAATTTTAAATTAAAGACGTTATAATTTGTATTTGTGTTGCTGTTTTAGATTCAGATGACGACACCAGTGAGAAGTCGACAGATGAGGATCACCAGCGCTCGGCTCTGGAGGAACTTACCGACCTTCACTTCAAGTTTGAAGTCAAAGAGGTTTGTTTGTTTCTCTGGTCTCAGGTCAGGTCATCAGGTGACTCAGAGGGGGCGGAGCTTACCATCAGCCTTTTAAGTTTAATTTTATATTGAGTCCATGTGAGACAGTGTGTGGTGTGTTCAGGTGCTGTTGGAGCTGACCCGGCAGGTGGACCAGGAGAAGACCATTCTGTCCTTCAGCGTCTGTCAGCTGGGAGCTGAAGGGAAGAGGCGGAGCTTCGACCTGAGCGTTACCTCATACCTGCGCAGAGTCACACTCGACTACTGCGAAGTTCCAGGTAAGATATGGACATAATGTAAATCTTTACAGCAGAGCTGACTGATGTCAACATTTTTACATCATGATTTCAACTTCAAGAAAATGATCTAATCCTCCCTGATTGGCTAAAACCAACCAATTAATAAACAGGTCAGTTCTCAGACCTGAATGTCGGCAGGTGTCATGTCTTACAGCTTCAGTGGAGGCCTGAGCTCATCATATTCAACTAAATTTGGGTTATAGGATTTTACTTAAAGGTGCTCTCAACAGCTTTACAAGTGTCTAATCCTGCAGAACCATGAACAGAACTAAAGTGAATGAAACACCTACCTGTTCAGGTGCTGTCTGTGTTTCAATAAGTTAAAATGTGTATCGTTGGTGTGTTTTTTCCTTCAGACAGCAGGAATCATCCTCTCCACCTGATCAGCTCCTCGGAGCAGCAGGGCTCCGACCTGCTGAAGGTGGAGTTCATCAAGGTGAGCAAAAACACGCTCACCTGTTCTCCAGCAGACTCATCTGATCTGTTCAGAGGCACCAAACTGGCCCTCAGGTGGATCAGTGTGAAACTACAGAGGAAACTGGAATTTAGAAACAAACTGAATGTGAAGAGTCAGAATAAAGATGACCTGATGTCACATCCATGTTAGCAATGAGGGAGTTTTTCAAACAGCCAGTTTGATTGATATTCTCTGGAGTGCACAAAAAAACATGATTTTAGGAAAATAAATAAAAACATATCTGTTTTTACAAATGAACCCTTCAAATTTAGATATCATGAGGAAGTTTGGGGAGTGACCCGGTAAGTTTAATGAATGACAGGAATTTTAATGAGTGACGGGAGAATTTAATGAATGATGGGGAAGTTTGGGGAGTGACCAGGGACGTTTAATGAGTGACAGGGGAAGTTTAATGATTAATTGGGAAGTTTGGGGAGTGACGGGAAGTTTAATGAGTGACGGAGGAAGTTTAATGATTGATGGAGAAGTTTGGGGAGTGACCAGGGACGTTTAATGAGTGACAGGGGAAGTTTAATGAATGATGGGGGAAGTTTAATGATTGATGGAGAAGTTTGGGGAGTGACCAGGGACGTTTAATGAGTGACAGGGAAGTTTAATGAGTGATGGGGAAGTTTGGGGAGTGACCAGGGACGTTTAATGAGTGACAGGGGAAGTTTAATGATTAATTGGGAAGTTTGGGGAGTGACGGGAAGTTTAATGAGTGACGGAGGAAGTTTAATGATTGATGGAGAAGTTTGGGGAGTGACCAGGACGTTTAATGAGTGACACAGGAAGTTTAATGAATGATGGGGAAGTTTAATGATTGATGGAGAAGTTTGGGGAGTGACCAGGGACGTTTAATGAGTGACAGGGAAGTTTAATGATTAATTGGGAAGTTTGGGGAGTGACGGGAAGTTTAATGAGTGACGGAGGAAGTTTAATGAGTGATGGGGAAGTTTGGGGAGTGACCAGGGACGTTTAATGACTGATGGGGGAAGTTTAATGAGTGATGGGGAAGTTTGGGGAGTGACCAGGGACGTTTAATGAGTGACAGGGAAGTTTAATGATTAATTGGGAAGTTTGGGGAGTGACCAGGGACGTTTAATGAGTGACAGGGGAAGTTAAATGAGTGATGGGAAAGTTTAATGAGTGACAGGGGACGTTTAATGACTGATGGGGGAAGTTTAATGAGTGATGGGGAAGTTTGGGGAGTGACTGGGAAAGTTTAATGAGTGACAGGGGAAGTTTAATGAGTGATGGGGAAGTTTGGGGAGTGACCCGGGACGTTTAATGAGTGACAGGGAAGTTTAATGATTAATTGGGAAGTTTGGGGAGTGACGGGAAGTTTAATGAGTGACGGAGGAAGTTTAATGAATGATGGGGGAAGTTTCGGGAGTGACCGGGACGTTTGAGTGACGGGGAAGTTTAATGAATGACACACACACAATACCAATTCCAGATCTGAACATGTTTTTGTGTGGCTGTCATCTGGCAGGCTGACCCAAGCGGCCCCAACTTCCAGACTCTGTTCAACAACACAGAGCAAACACTGAAGGTGAGTGAAGGAGGTTTCCATAGCATCAGTTACATGCTGTGTTTGTCCTACATCGGTGAATTAAACTACTAAAATACTGTTTCTCACAGGTTATGACTCCTCTGCTCTCCTTAATATCACCACTAATATGAGTCATTTCACAAGTTAATGCAGCTGATAAAGATAAACTCCTCATCCTTAAAAGTGTCGTTTATTTGGCCAGTCAGGATGGATTTCCTACTAGTAGTAGATAGTGGTTTTGAATATTCATCGCCTTTACTACCATTAAAAATGGTCATAAAAGTTAAAATATTTAAAAAGTATACAATATTAAATACAATCACATGTTCACATTCAGTCTTACTGCAGCTGTTCAGAAACTGAAGCTCATAAAGCTGAAATAAAAGAGACTTCTTAAAATAGATTTGAATGATATTTGTCAGTTAGTGATCATCATTCTTCCTCTCAGCTGACAGTCAGTTCTCAGGTGTCTCACAGCTGTTTACCTGGTGGTGTTTCAGGTAGAGTTTTCCTCTCTGGACTTCCTCCTTCACACCAAAGCTCTGCTGTCAACCATCAACTACCTGAACAGCACCATGCCAACACAACTCAGCGCCGGCCGCGACCGAGACGCCAAAAAACAGGTGGAGAAGACCGGACAGGGCCGGGCAGGTGAGTCCAGACTGTCTGTTCACAGGTGTGTCAGTATGTCCCGTCTAATGTTCTGTTTCTGACAGGAAGCATCTTTGACTTGTTGTGTTTCTTCTCTCTCTGCAGTGTCTAAAGGAGCCAAAGATGGCGGCGTGTTCAGCTTCAAGCTGTTTGCCATGTTGGGTTGTTTCCACGTGGAGGTGTGTGACGATCGCCGCAGCATCGCTGACATCAGAGTCCAAGGTACGAAAACATGGTTAAACCTGAAGGAGCGAACTGAGATTTAAAATGAACACTGACCATACGTTTAAGAGCTCAGTAATCATCACGTGTCACCTGACTGTCGCCGCCCTGCAGGAATCGATGCGTCGGTGTTGGTGCAGGCGAAGGAGATGGAGGTGTTCGCTCGACTCAGAGACATTGTGGTCACAGACGTCAACCCCAAAACCATCCACAGAAAGGTCTGGAACAGAAAAACTTGAATGTTGTTTTTATTGATCACTTGCTTTTCTGTATTTATGATTATGATTGTTATTACTACTGAAGCTTTACAGTGGTTTGAGTGATTTAGTTTCACAGGTGAATACAGTACAAACTGTGATTATTATTGTTCAGAGAGGTTTGTCTGTATTGTTTTTGTCATGCGAGAACTTTTCTAGCTTTTGTTTTATTAATTGATATTAAAAGAAACTAATGAGCTATGAGTTCCAGTTTGTCTCTCCTGATAAATGACCCGCTTTGTGTCTCATAGTTTTAATTTGATTTAATTTGAACAAAAGTAGTAGCTTTAGTAGTGCCAGGATAAGTATTAGTATCAGGAGCAACAGTACTTATAGTACTGGTTTTAACAGTAGAGTGATAGAAGTAGCAGCTGTGGTTTGGATGAAAGTTTTCATGAGCTCTATGAGATGATGATGAGATGCTGACCTTCCTCCCCCTTCCTTCCTTCTCCCTGCAGGCGGTGTCCATCATGGGTGAGGAGGTGTTCAGCTTCAAACTGTCCTTGTTTCCGGGGGCGACGGAGAGGGAGGGTTACAGCGACACGTCAAAGGTGGATGGGAAGGTCACGATGCGTCTGGGCTGCATCCAGATCGTCTACCTGCACAAGTTCCTCATGTCACTGCTGGTCAGAGATTTTTTTTATATATATATACATATTTATATTATATATATATATATACATACAAGGGCACATTGGTTTGAAAAGAGGGGGGGACACAATAAAGCAAAAAGAGAAGGATTTTAATACTATTTTCTGCATTTCTACATGCTTTTATCATATTTTCAGCTACTTAAAAGTAACACATTATGAATCAGATGGCTCTCATGCTCACTATAATCATTCTGCCAGATTAATGGTAAATATACATCAGAACAAGCTTCTTAGTCTCTGCATGTCTAACCCAGAACCTGCTGAACATCACGTGAGGGATTTAAGCTACACTCTGGTAGATCTATGGCACATTATTTATGGCACTATCAACACATAATGTTCCAGCGTCAGTCACAACATAGAAGAAATGTACCAAAATATGACATATATGCTTTAAGAAGTCACACACTGTCAGTAGTTTTATATAGTTCACTGTAAATGAACGTGTCTTCTCGCTGTAACTCAGAATACATTCCTTTAGTACGGCCTTTAAAAAAACAAAAACATTGTATAGCTGCCATCTTGTCTTAAATGTAATGATTATATAGGAACATAATCCTTCTTACCTTCATGTGTCCATACTTAACTTTTACATTTTAAGATTTTAAACGACATCAGTTAATCAGTGACAGACAGATCAATTCATCAAACTTGCTGTTACTGGTGACGCTTCATTTAAAAACTTTCAGTCGCAGAACTCAAGCAGTAACGTCACAAGCTGTCTGCGACTCTCAGCGCGGGAGTGGGTCCACTTCATTACTGTCCCGGCGTACGCTGGTGTCGCGTCAGCTGGGCGGAGTTTGCCATCAAATTAATGTAAAATAAGCACATCTGTGACCCAGCGACATACGCCGGGTAGTAGATCGAGTGGACCCAACGTCGGAATATCCGACGCTAGAGAGCTACCGCGGCTAAGTGGGGTGGAAACGCCCCCCTGTTCCTATTGGCTGTTACACCCAAACATATATATACACACATACAGGCACTCAATATATATATACTCAAATATACATAGTAATTAAACATCACATGGGCTGTATGTTGGTGGTTTCTGTTTTCAGTTGCATCAGGTTTGTTTTTACAGTCTATATTTAAAAGTATTATTTATATATTTGTTTGTACTGAGTGTATCGTGTTGTTTGTCTCTATCTGATCATTTAAACATAAAGTCACTACACTGACAAAAATGAGCTTTCATTACCTTCATCTTATTGTAATTTTCTTAAATAATGGGTCAGTGTTAGAAATCCCACAATGCAGTGCTTCACATTCGATAGATATAAGTTGCCACAGCTGTCAGTGATGACAGAGTGTTTATTATGAAGACACATAAATACGTTTAGTTTAAACGTAGTTACACTGTTAACTGAGAAACTAGTTGACATCAGCTGAATCGTTTAACCGAGATGTTTCTACTATTTATGATCATGTATATGTGATGCATATCTTCACCTTAGTAAAAACATCAAAGTACAAGAGAAGTGACCAATCAATGAAGTTATTAATGAGGTTCAGTCACAGACAAACACCAGCTGTTCAGCACAGGATGAACCGTCACTCGGGAACAATGATTCCAGTTCAAGTGCCGTACAGACGGCTAGTTACAACACAGCAGTTAGCGTTAGCATTAGCATTGACTTCACACTCAAACTGATGATCAGACTGCTGACCTGTCACACATTTAAGGTCCTTATGATACGGCACAAACTGCCTGAAGGACTACGACTTTTATTCTCTAAATACTAAAGTGTCATTGGCTATTTAGGATGTATTAGAAATTCAAATATTGTAAGATATCAACTAGAAACAGGACAAATGATGAATGAGTCAGGTTCTCTCTTCAGTTAAAAAAGCTACCTGTTGTTAAAATGACCTTTAATCTCTGATGTGCTTGTTCTGAATGCAACCTGACAGTGTGAGAACTGAACACGTCGTGTTTGTTGTTGCATGTCTTCCTCTGCAGTTTCTTGTCTCTCATGTTTCTGGTCTTGTTGATGTGTTTTGTTCTTTCAGGCTTCTTTTAGCTTTCAGTATGCGTCTGCTGATGAGGTACAGCTTCCAGCATGCAGCTCTGAACTGCATCCAACCTTCTGCTTTAGCTTCACTCAGCGACTCCCCTGCACCTTCAGTCCACCTTAAATAGCATCTGGTTTAAGGTTATCAATAGGACACGGTCTCTGTAAACGGGTCAACCCTCGTCCTCGACTCCACGTCTGGTTTTTAGCGGCTGACGATGTTTGAACCCAGTTTGACGAAGCGGATAAAAATGCCACATCCACAAACATCCGAGCAGCTCTGCGTTTTACACAAACCAGAGAATATTTTTATCATTGTATAGTAATGCAGCAGTTGGTGCGTTCAAGGACACTCCAACATCTGAGATTTGAGAGTCTGCTGTTGACCAGAAACTGAGTCACATTATGCTTTTCATCACTTTGGTCTGCTTAACGAGGAGTTGTGTTGTTTATTTGTTGGAGACCACATCTGGACAAAGTCATGCAGTGGCAGTAAAATACTCGTCTCCCCTTCCATGTTGGGTTCAACGCTGTTTTCTGCTTTCTAAGAATCTGTTTGAATTTATAGATAGGCATGTATTTACTAGTCTATTTTTATTTACCTTTAGATGTATAGAAAGACGTGGCCACTCTGTCTGCCGCCATTTAGACTTCTGTGGTATAAAAGTTTCTTTTTCCACCACAACCTTCCTCGTTAGTCCCATCTGCACTATGTTTACGCTGCTTTTCAGAGGCGGAGAATTTTAAAGCAAAACTGACCGTCACAAACTGTGTGACCCTCAGAAATCCAGCAGAATCCTCCTTTGTGAACGCGATTCCTCTGATATTTAAATCCTTATGCAAAAAGGAGACTTGGCACATTTTTGCCCAAAATGCCACCAAACCCTGACTCCAGCCTGGTGAGTCTGTCTGAGAAAGACACCACAGAGTCTGAACCTGAAACACCTAGCCCTCAAAGCTTTAAACTCCACCCATCTGAGCCTGTGAGAGCATCAAAACAAGCGCTCTGAATGTTCGGAGGTCGAATTGGATCCGACAGCTTGATGCTTTTCATGCACAACATGCTACAATTATCAGAGCTCACTTCCTCCATAAGTGCTATGCAACTCACTCAGTCGCCATCATCATTAACCCCCTCACTACCACCCCCCCTCCATCAGTCACATGACCTCTACCTGTGTGACCTCACTTCCCTTGCTTGAAAATGGTTCCAAACTAATTTTTGTTTCAAAAACTTAAAGTGTGATTATATGAACCTTTGAACCTATGATAATTATTATTCTTACAATTACTGATTCATAAATATGTTTTTGCATTTATTTTCAACGCATCGTCCTCATACTTTTTTAAAGGCTTTTAAAACCAGCTGATGTGTAAATGCAGAAACATATTTGTGAGCCCATTTTATTAGTAATAAATAAACCAGATGAATGACTCTGGTGTTATTAGTCTGAGGTTTATATTATTCATCTGCAGGTTTATGAAACAGAAATGACACTCCTATAATACACTCCTGTCTTCATCAGGTGGCGTCGTGTTGTTTGTCGTCTCACTCCTGATTTATTTTGTTCTTCAGATGTTTGTCGATAACTTCCAGACGGCTAAAGAAGCTCTGAGTGCTGCGACGGCTCAGGCGGCGGAGAAGGCGGCGTCCAGCGTTCGAGGCTTCGCCCAGAAGAGTTTCCGTCTGTCCATGGACATCAAGCTGAAGGCTCCGCTCATCATCATCCCCCAGTCCTCCACCTCCCATAATGCCGTGGTGGCGGATCTGGGTCTGATCACGGTGGGAAACAGCTTCTCCCTGCTGCCGGCTGAAGGTTTCTCTCTGCCGGCGGTGATGGAGAAGATGGACGTCAAGCTGACTCAGCTGAAACTCTCCAGGTATCAGCACAAAACCCCCCAAAACACTGAGGATCAATATTTATCGTCGTCACTCAGTAGAAGTACGCAGGGATGTTCTGAATCCTTTTTGTGTCAAACATCTTCATGAGCTCTGATGGGAGAAAGTCGAGCAGTATGTTGCAGTTGTTTGCAACCAAGTTTTTCCTTCTTCATTAACTCTTTATTGATTGAAATAATGTACAGTCCTGAGGACAAAATGTCGGGGGGTTAAACGGCCTTGTTCCCAGCTTGCTAGCATGTTAGCAGTTCAGATAACTAGCTCTCCAGCTACAGTGGTTCACCAACTAGCCCACTGAGTAGTCGTACGTCAAGTGTCTAGAACCAAATGTTTAGTGAGGATGCACTAATGAACTTTGTCTGTTTGTGGTGCGAGTGGGCCTTAAGACAGAGAAGAGAGAAAAATTCTATTAAAAGCCTTTATGTAGTCGAGCATATTGGTTTAAAATGGTGACCAGTTTCGACCTCTTCGTCAGTCTTCATCGGGGCAGAAATAGTATAAACAGATTGATTACCGCTGGTACTCGATATACACAACACACCAGAAAAACAACATCCTTAAAGGTAGAAACTGAAAAGAATCAAGTGGATTTGGGTTGTTTCTGTTTCGGTGTCTGAGCGTCCTTGAAGTGGACACAGTGTTCACAGCAGTCCCTCATCGCAGTCCTGAAACATGAAGATGACCAAACGCAAAAACAGAAAGCTGATTAAATGTTGAATAAATGTGTTTTTAGAACCACACTGAAACGAGACTCCTCTCAGCCTGACCTTGAGATCCTCAAGCCAATCAACTTAGAGCTGCTCGTCACCAGGAACCTGGCTGCTTCCTGGTTCACCAAGATCCCAGAAGTCCAGGTCCAGGGAGTCCTCCGGTCCCTCAATGTGGGTCTCACATGTTTGTTGTTGACTGTGATTGAACTGTTTTTCAGAATAAGACATGAAACTGTGTCGTGTGTTCGTCAGATGAGTCTGGGCGAGGAAGACCTCGGTGTGCTGATGATGATCCTGGTGGAGAACATCGGGGAGGGGAGTAAAGAGCACAGCATGGAAGTCAAAAGACAGGTGGCTCAAGGTAACTTTACTCTCAGGGCATGATGGGAAATCCGACTGAAACTCATTATGTGTTTTACCTGTACTGCATCAACACAAATAATATTTATATATAATACCTTACTTAACCTTGGAGTTCTGGTGTGTACCCCAACCTGGTTAATATCACCTTTATTTAACCAATCAGACAGAGAAATATGTTTCTTTAATGACCTGT
Organism: Siniperca chuatsi; assembly: GCF_020085105.1. Lineage (NCBI taxonomy): Eukaryota > Metazoa > Chordata > Actinopteri > Centrarchiformes > Sinipercidae > Siniperca > Siniperca chuatsi. The sequence goes on along the minus strand of NC_058042.1, from coordinate 154,402 downwards.
TTCCCTCCTTAGGGAAGGCGGAGCTTGCTCAGCAGCAGGTGGAGGTGTCGCTACAGACGGGATCTGACGGTGTGTTGGCCGCCACCAACGGAGGTCTGACTGAAAACACCATCAACGTTCTCCTCAATTTCGAAATCAAAGAGGTACGAAATCTACAAATGCTGAAATGAGAAGTTTGATTCAGACTTTTCTTCGCAAAATCCGATCAAACTGTGTTGATGTAGAAAAGGCGTCTTCCTCCTGCCAGTCGCAGCCCAGTCGACCCAAACATCAGACCAAACTAAAGTGCCACTCTGAAACATCAGAAATCCTAAAAAAAAGAATGACACTCACATGATACTGTAGCTGCCGGTCTGATCAGGAATCATTCGTCCTGATCGACATTTGTAGAGCCAACATGGCGGCGCTCCTCCGACCATCCTGCAGGCGTCTTATTTTACTGATTCTGTTTCCTGTTTCCTCTTCAAGGTGCTGCTCACCCTGAAGAAGCCCAGAGAGCAGAAGGAGGCACCTTTTCTTGTCTTTCACATCGCTCACATGGGCATCGACACCATAGTCAGGAAGTATGACATGTGTGCCACAACGTACATCAACAAGATCACCATGAAGTGCCTGGAGTTCAAAGGTCGGAAACTCTCAGCAGACCGTGGTTTAGTGATAATTGTCCTATAATAATCCTGTTCGGACAGGAAGCAGCAGGTGTTCTGGTACACATGATCAAACATATAAACATGTTCGGCAACGTTGGCGTTGATGATGTGATTATTTGGTTTCATCTTGTTTCAGACTCAAGTGGCGAGCCGCTGTGTCTCATCAGCTCTTCGGTGGAGTCTGGAGCTGAACTGCTCAAAGTGCAGTATTTCAAGGTGATGACATCAGTCACTCACATTTTATCTGATGACCTGTTGAGATACACAGGTATGCTGTCATCAGTTAGAGCACGAGATGATCCGTGAGAAGAGGAGAACGGAGTGCAGAATAAAAGGTTTGAGATTCAACATTTTCAATCAACTTGAACTTCCTGTTTGTTTGACTGTGTTTCCTCAGGCCGACCGCTCAGGGCCAGACTTCTCCACAGTCTACAAGAACACCGAACAGATGATCAACGTGAGTTCATCCACACACACACATCCAATACCATAACAAACACCATGATATAGAGCGAACAACGACACAGCGAGTAATGAAACATTAGCTAGGCTGTGGGTTAGCTTAGCTAGGTTGTGGGTTAGCTTAGCTAGGTTGTGGGTTAGCAAACTGTCGCTACAGCTGCTGCTGTGAAGCTAACAGCCAGAGAGGACGAGACGGTTTCCCAGAGCAGCACAGCAGCTCCAGACAGCGACGCTCACAACTCTCCTGCTGCTACAGCTAACATCACAACAGCAGCAGATCTTAAACTAGACAGTCAGCTGAATGTCCGCGGGCAGGTCCTTTAACGTCACCTGACACACAGATCACGGCTGGAACAGTGCTGTGCGGCTCGGTCCGAGTCTCTGTGTGTTTCCTGTTCACAGAGCCGGGGCTGAGTACGAACACCGGAGGGTTTCAGCGCTCACACTGAACGCACAGCTAGCGGATCGAGAGGAGAGATTCACTGAATCTGACAAAGACGTGTATTGGATTAGAATCGCTGACCCGCCTTTTAATGTTTATGTGGCAAATAAAAACTCTTTGACTCCTTCTGGTGGTCGGATGAACAATGACACTGTCAGTGACAGCAGTGCAGCCAAGTGATTTTCACTTAATGCTTTATTTCAATAGTCTGTAATTTCCTGATAATTTCCAAGAAATGCCTTTGAAAGAACTCTGGAAGTTAGTACTGACTACAGGTAGAGCGGGTCGTCCACTGGTCTCAGCGTTGGCAGTTCGATCCCCACCTCCTCCTGTCCACATGTTGAAGTGTCCGTGGGCAAGACACTGAACCCCAAATTGACATCCTGATGGCAGCCAGCACCCTGTGTGGCAGCTGGCAGCCATCGCTGTGTGAGTGTGTTAATGGGTGAATGAGAGGCAAATTGTAAAGTGCTTTGGATGGAAGTTCTGTATAAATGCAGCCATACGTATATTCACCATATCTAAATTCAGTTCAATTGTATTTATATAGCACCAATTCATAACAGAAGTTATCTCAAAGCACTTTTCCTACAGAGCAGGTCCAGACCGAACTCTTTATATTTTTTACAGACACCCAACAAATCCCAAATGCTTAGCTGACCTGCTGCACTTAGTTGAAACTGATTAATTTAAAACTCACCAGTTGAACTGTGTCCCTATTTTCCTACTAATTTCCTTCCTTTTACTACAGAGTTCTTCAGACTTCTTGAAAATGATTCTGAAATTACAGACCTGTAAAATAAAGTGTTACAGATTATTATTACACTCATTTCGTTCTCTCTCTCTGTCTCCAGGTGACCTTCACCTCTCTCGACCTCATGCTCCACACTGAGGCTCTGCTGTCAACCATGAACTTCCTGTCGGCTGCGCTGTCGTCCGGCAGCATGGCGTCTCCAGAGAGAGAGATCAGACTGAAGACAGAGGACAAGACTGTCTCCGCCAAGTCCAGTCAGTACAACACTCACACATAACGAGCTCATGTTTCATCCCAGTAAACGTGCAGTGCAAACAAACTACTGCACTGTGGGTCCGACTGTCTTTAACGTGTTGTGTTTTTGTGTTTCCTGTCAGCCGCCCTGGTGTCACCTGCAGACAGTGATGTCATAGACCTGAAGGTGGAGATGACGCTGGGAGCCTTCAACGTCCTGGTGTGCGACCAGAGCTGCAACATGGCCGACATCAAGATCCAAGGTACAGAGTTTTTGTCTGTTGCCATTTGTTGACGCCAACCCTAATTTACCCACTTTGATGTGTCCTTCAGGTATTAATGGCTCTTTGCTGATGCAAGGACCACAAACTCATATATCAGCCCGCCTGAGAGACTTCATCGTCCTCAATGTTGATCCCAAAAGCATCCACAAGAAGGTCAGTCAGTTGTCTCACTGTGTTACTGCTGGTTACTGTTATAGAGGTCACCTTTCATCAGAAACAGTTAACTGTTATCTGAATGCTTTACTAAGGTTCTTATTTTTACCACCTCATTGACCTGTTAGCGCTCTATCCATTTCTCTTCCTGTCAGTGCAGACATCAAGACTGATGGTATTTCTTTTATCCTTCATACATCTTACATAAGCCGGTTTTCATTGGCTGCTGAAAATTCCCTCTGTGAATTCAGTGTTAGATGAGCACACAGCACAGGACTGTGGAAGGTCGCGTCCCAATACAATCAAACATGATTTGATGAATGATTTGGTTTGACTGTGCTGACTGGGATCATATGAGACTGTTTAATACCTAACAGTAAAGAATGTAAAATACAAACTACCTTGGACAACTCTAGACTTTCCTAAACTAACCTGGACCACCTCAGACTACCCTGAACCAGCCTTGAGTTCTTGAGTTACCGTGGACTACCCTGTGCTACCACAGATGACGCTAAAATCCTGAAGGTACTACCCAGACTACTCTGACATAGTCTGGTTTACCTCAAACTACCCTGGACTGCTTCAGATTACTTCAGATCAGCATAAACTCCCTCAGACTACCCTGGACTCTCACAAGCTACTATTGACTACCTTGGACCACCACACACCGCCCTGGACTCCAAGACTACATTAAACTACCACAGACTACCCTGGACTCCCTCAGACTACCGTTGACGCACTCAGACTATGCTGGACTACTCTATCACCCCAGTCTACCACAGACTACCCTGGAGACTAGCCTGACACACGGGTCATTTCAGTGCTGTATCCTGAATCTTCACTATGATGAATTGTCTCCGTTCTCTGCTGCTGCACTGAGGTTGAATAAAGGTCGTTGAACTGTCTCTGTCCTTCAGGCCATCTCCATCATGGGTGATGAGGTGTTCAGCTTCACCATGAGTCTCACACCTAACGCCACGGAGGGCGCCGGTTACGCCGACACCTCCAAAACTGATGGCAGAGTGAAGCTGAATGTGGGCTGCATCCAGGTGGTTTACCTGCACAAGTTCATCATGTCTCTGCTGGTGAGTTTCACACGGCGGAGTCAGAATGACGTTAAATTCTCTGTTTGCTAAAGAACAATTGTAATGTGCTTCTTTTTACTTATCCAGGGTTATTACAGGATCTTTGTTTCGGTTTAGTTTTTGTTTTAAGTTTTAATAAGTGCTCTAGTTTTTTGTAATTATAGGCAGTTAGAACCGGTGTCAGAAACCAGAAGATCCACTGATACTTAAAACATAAGAGAGTTGCTCCAAAAAGCTTGCAACGTTTATGTGCCTTAATCGTGAGGCTGCCGTCCTAGACGTTTGAATTAGTTTGTGAAAATTTCCAAAATTCAGATTTGGTTATTTTTACAAAAACATGACATAAGTTTTGGACAGTTAATAACAGTTCTCATTGTTCATGTCTTTTCAATCAGAACTTCACCAACAACTTCCAGACGGCTAAAGAAGCTCTGAGTGCTGCGACGGCTCAGGCGGCGGAGAAGGCGGCGTCCAGCGTTCGAGGCTTCGCCCAGAAGAGTTTCCGTCTGTCCATGGACATCAAGCTGAAGGCTCCGCTCATCATCATCCCCCAGTCCTCCACCTCCCACGATGCACTTGTGATGGACCTGGGTCTGATCACGGTGGGAAACAGCTTCTCCCTGCTGCCCGTCGATGGATGCCCACTGCCGGCCGTCATCGACAACATGGACGTCCAGCTGACGCACCTCAAACTCTCCAGGTCAGTTAGTCAACTCAGATTCAAAGATCTGCTCCAGAAACAGCAGAAAAAACAACCTGAAGCCAAAGACTCTTCAGCATTTTGTCTGGACTAAAGATGTTAATAAGATCATATTCTTCCAGTCGCTTCTTTCCTGCATGCACCTGGATAAATAAATCATGTATAACATTACTCAATAAGCATTCATTTTTGATTTAAACTCTGGTTCCCTGTTGTCTATCAGGACCTGTATGGACCCGGCGTCGGGTCGACCCTGCACCGAGCTGCTGGAACCAGTAAACCTGCACCTGAACATCAAGAGGAACCTGGCAGCTTCCTGGTACAAGAAGATTGTCGCCGTAGAGATCGATGGAGATCTGAAGCCCATGAAGGTAGGAGGAGGAAGAGGAGGAGGAGGAGGAGGAGTTGATGGGCTGGAAAACCTTCAGCTCAGCTCGTCCTGAGAGGATAATCAGGGAGGCACTAGTACTGATGGTGGTTTTTAGTTAAAGAACTGATCAGGGGGGTTACTTTCTACGCGCTGATCTTTAACGTTGAGTACTTGGAATCACTATCAGCACTAAAATAATGATATGTTCTGTATTTTCTTGTTTTATTCTCCTATAAACTCTTCTCATCCATGATCTGTGACTTTCATTCTTTGGTTTTATTACTTTTTTGTGTAAAGCAGAATGTGAAACAATAAGTTTCAGGTCAGAACATTTAAGGGATTGTCCAATGACCGTGGTGGATGATTGAGGATGAAGTGAGGATTTGAAATATAATATCAGTCAGTTTATCGTTTCTGCACAGATTCATGCAGAAGGATCTCTTATTATTAAAGACCAAAACATAAATGAATATTATTGTGATACCAGACCCATGAACCTCATTTCTAAGTAGTGACTGAAACTCTTTTCGCAGTAAAAACCATAAAGACAACTGACTATAAAATCTGTTAGTCATTTGAGAGACCGATGTGATGAGTTGATTATTTGACGAATAATTTGTCCTGCGGTCGTACAGACGAGTCTCCGCTTCAGGGTTTCCCACTGTGTTTTATAGCACCTCCACTAACATCATACAGAGTAACACCTTTAGGAAATAAAACATTAACCTTCAGGGTGAGCAAACGCCACAGATCTTCCCACCTTAGCCGAACCCTGTGATTTCTGCAGACTGTTTCTAACTCCACTGTTCTTGTTTTTGCAACCAGTTGTCATGTTCGCCACCGAAGGTACAGTTCGTTCTGAGGACAGTCTTCTCCTGTAGTGTTGAAGTGTAGCATCACTAGTCTCCTCTGTGTAGTGAAAACTGAATTCAGGAACTAAATTATTATAGAAAACAAAATCTAAAATCTGCTCCCTACCCTGCAACTCCAGGAGACGTGTCAGGTGGAGTGGTACGTCTGATGATCACTGCTCCTTAATGTGATGCAGCCGTTCTCTTTACCATCTGCCGATCCTGACGAGTGCGCTGTGCAATCTGATAAAACCCATGTCCGTTCTCCGTGTGTGTGTGTGTGTGTGTGTGTGTGTGTGTCAGGCCACTGGCTCGTTTCCTGCTCCGCCATCATTACGAGTCGGGTCTATGTTTGACTTTAACACATATACAGCCGAGGTAGTTTGTCATGTTTGTATTTAGAGTTCACCCCCACCCCCCTCTCTGTGATCACATATACTGTGTCGATATAGTCTCATTTACATATTTTTTAGTTTCAGTTGTCGGACATCGGAAGTAGTTTGAAATTTGATCCCAGCTCATAAGTAATACCTTAACCGGCAGTGAACACAAATGATTATTTTATGATCACTACAACAAAAATCCAGGTTAATGACAGCAGCTGAGATGAGATCGCCTATACTGACAATTAAAACGAGTGATCACAAAGAAAGTTAGTCTGTAATAAGTGCTGTGTCTGTGCTCGGCCTGTAGGTGGAGCTGAGTCAGGATGACCTGAAGGTGCTGCTGAGGATCCTGATGGAGAATCTGGGAGAGGCTGGCAGTCTGGAGCCTACCGCCTCGAGACAGGAGGCCAGTCTGCAGCTCCGAGCAGCCGGAGGCCCCCCGACAGGTCTGACAGACGGAAACAGAACGGATTTATGTTCACAAACCTTCATATTCATATATGTAGAAATATCCACACTGTGTCCTATCCACAGGTTTAGCTTCTGTTGAGATTTAGGTTTATGGTTTTGATTGTTTCATGTTTTTCTTGATTCTTGATCCTTTTTTCCCAGTGTTTTGTTGATGTGATCTGTGTTTCATGAGTTCAGGTGATGTTGGGAAGCCGACTGTAAGCAGTGATGAAGAGGAGGACGAAGCTCTGGAGACCATGAAGTTTAACTTCAACATCGAGTCTCTTGGTCTGGTTCTGTACAGCAACGACCCAAAACAGGTCCGTCAGCACGTAGAGAACAGCTGCTGATGGGTTTTATTTAGACTTCTGGTTTAGGTTCTCTTAGTGTTCTGGAAAGTTCTGTGTGTGTTTCCTTCTGATGTACCGATTAAAGAAACCGTCGAAGGCTGATGGAAGACAAGCTAGCAGCTTTTTGACTTGTCGCTGTGAAATTAGCTCTCATATCCTAAACCATCTCTCTGCAGCAACGTTTTCTGCTGCTTTCCATAATAACCCTGTTATGTCCAACAGTGATGTGGAACACCAGGCTGCAGCACACAAAAAATGAACTTGCTTGACATCATTATGTATGAAGCTATTAAATCTGATTTATTTACTTATTAATCGAAGGTGCCGCTATGCTGTTCCTGATCGTTCCGGCCCACTTTAACCCCTGTTTAATAAGCACTGCCTTTCGGTCCTGGATAAAGTTGCTCCTACTAAAACCAGGTTGGCTCCTGCATGAACAACAGTGTTTTAAACGAACCTGTGACAGAGTTGAGCTCTTGTGGAAAGTCACCCATCTACAAGTTCACTATCAGTATTTAAAATAACCTTTAATGGCTTTTAGTAACATGGGTAGGGATGCCAGAGCTACAAACGTTTCAAACCTTGTATCAAATAGTCAGCGCAATCCCAAAATCTTGTTTGACACCTTCAGTAACATTGTCTCACCTGTATTCACCTGCTGTTCCAATGTTTTCAGTTGATGAGTGCAAAAACTTTCTCTCCTTCTTTGTTGGTAAGATAAATGACATACGAGCAAACATCATTTCCTCACCCCCAATACATAGTTTTTCTCCAGTCTCATTACAAGAGCTCACCAATCTGGTTAGTAATATGAAAACCTCCTCTAGTCCCCTTCACATTGTACCCACTTCTTTGTTAAAAAGATGTCATTGGCTCTATTGGTCCTTGTGTGCTCTCTATATTCAATAACTCGTTGGTCATGTCCCAGCTTATTTCAAACAAGCTGCTCCACTTCTCTTAAAAAATGAATCTTGACTCCGTCTTAGATGAGCACAACTTTCTTGACAAGTTTCAGCCTGGTTTCCGTCGGTTACACTCAACAGAAACAGAAGCTCTTCTCATGCTGTGTTCAGACTACCAGAATCAGAGCTACAAAACGGCCAAGCGTGGCCTGCTACATTGTCGTCGAGTCGCCGTTGAAGTGTTGCTCAAGCGCTCATTGACATAGTGACGCTTTAGTTCCATTTTTTAGATGGAACAGGATTGTGGGGAAAGAAAGGGGGACCAGAAATGGTGAAACAAAAACATATGATTGGTTGACGCTTCACCCCGTCATTGGATCACTGAAAATTTGATTTGTAGCGCGTCACACAGCGACAAGAGTCAGTTGGCAGTTTGTAGCTTCATGTAACTGGCTTCCATTGAAAATGGCTTGTAACCTGTTGCTTTGTCGCCTGTAGTCTGAACACAGCATCAGAGTCTCAAACGATCTCTTGATACACAGTGATGCAGATTAATCGGTTACTACTATTGGATCTTAGTGCTGCTTTTGATACTGTGGACCACCGTATCCTGGTTGAGAGGCTCAGGCAGTGGGCGGGTATCTCTGGATCAGCTTTCAGACAGGAGTTTTTCAGTTACTGTTCATAGCTATGCCTCATCAACTGTGAAACCCTGGCTTATGGTGTTCCCCAAGGTTCTGTTCTGGGTCTGTTTGTTTGCTTTGTACATACTTCCTCTTGGGCAGATAATAAACATATCTCCTACCATTGTTATGCAGACAATACTCAATTATACATCTCGTTTAAGCCTCGAAATGTCGCAAAACTGTCTCAGACTCAAAATTGCCTCAACACTATAAAAAATTGGATGGCAGACAATTTTCTACAGCTAAATGCTGACAAAACAGAAGTTCTTCTTTCTGCCCCAGTCGACGGTAAAGAGCTACGTCACCAGTATTAATAAAGTCATCTGAGGTCCTCTGATCAGGGCTTGTTGGCTGTTCTTCGGTCCAGGCTCACGACAAAATGAGACTGTGCTTTTGATTACATTACATTTATTTAGATGACGCTTTTATCCAAAGCGACTTACAATAAGTGCATTTCAACCATGTGGATACGATCCAAACATTACAAGAATCATGCAAGTGCATCATTATCATCAAATATGCTGATAGAACTGCTTCAAGTACTACATTTAGAAATAATATTTTTTTAAATTTTATTTTGAGGTTGTAGCACCTAAACTCTCTCCCATTGGTCTTAAGATCTGTGGACACCTTTGAAAAAGCAGCTCAAGACCCAATAGACATGCTTTTGTTTAGTTTTTAGTATCTTATGTTGTGTATTGTATGAGCATATCAAAGTAAAGTAACTAAAAAAAAACACAACAAGTGGTTGAACTAGTGTTCCCGGATCTCAGCTGATAGAAATGATGATGACAGGTCACAGTTTTGTTCCACAGTTTTTTAATCTTCGGTATAAATACCAATACATTTCTGGATTAGTTTAACCTAAAATAAGGAATCCTAAGCTTCCCTTTGAGCCTGTCACTCATGTTGTAGAAAAAGACATGGCAGAAATGAATTGAGGTCTATGGGGCTGACTTGACCTGAATCAGGATCAGCTGGTTGAGGTTCAGTTGGTCCTGGATGATAAATTAGAACTGATTCAGGTTCAACTGGTTCAGGATCAGCTGGTTCGGGTTCAGTTGGTTCTGGATCAGCACTCTTGTTGTTGGATCTTGTGTCTGATTGTTGTTCCTGTTCCCTGCAGCCATCAGACCTCCAGCACCAGGAGAACCTCAGACTAGGCGAGTTCGCCCTCCACCTACTGAAAACTTCAGGGAAGATCCTGGCCAACGGCAGCATGGAGGTGACCACTGTCCTCACCACCTGCACGCTGGACGACCTGAGGACAGGCATGGAGAGGGTGACCTCACGGTAAGAGTCACATGACCTCTGGTTTCTCTGTCTGTATGTGAGTTTGTTTGCAGAAACAGGCACTGACTATAATTCTGAGTTGCCAGCATCTTAGTCTTTCAGGGAAGAAGAAGTACTGAACACTTCGAGGAGGCTGTTGTTGGCAATTTGATTTCCACAGGAGGAAAACAAGTCCTCCTTCCTATTCTTCTTCAGCTGAATGTTAAGCTGCTTTTTCACCAAAAGTACCAGGAACATTTATCCCCAGGAACTACTTTTCTACTTCAGCGCATTGTTGTGCGTTTCCACTGCAGTCTAAAGACCTGCGAAGATCAGGCAAATTACACCGATTAGGTTACACCCATCACACAGCTGCATAACTCTATTGTTTTAACTTATTAAACAATCACCTGCCATTCAGCATGATGACCGCTTATTTTAACCTGTGCACTCTCACCTGTATTAAATACTGAGCTTACTGGTGTATAATGGTGAAATTGAGAGCCACTACTTCCTCAGGAGTAAACACGCTAGTCTCTGCAGCCTGCAGTTCACTTTACCACCCGTTTCATCTGAAAAACACATTGAAAATAATAAACGTTGTGTCTCACTGCAACAACATTAACAAGATATAATTTTGTACGATCGATTTAGCCAACCCTTGTCTTAAGGAATACCACAATTTTACACCGTTAACGTCCCAAATGTCCCCGGTACTTATTTTAGACCCTGGTCCCTGCGGTGGAAACGAGTTCCTCCAAAGGTTCCTAGTCCCTGGGGAAAGTTCCTGCGGTCGAAACAAAGCTTTAGTTTGGTTGCAGGTTTATTGACTCCAGACCTCTGCTGTCCCCTTTTGGTTCTTCAACTGCAACATCATGTGTTACTGTATACTGATTAGAACAGAAAATCTGCTCACTAAATAATTCCCAATGGAAGGAGTTTTTTGCAGCTGACAGGAAACTGCACCGCTGCAGTAAAAGTCCTGAACTTTTATTGCAGAACAGCTTGTTTTAAACCTCACTTTACTGTAAAACATGTAAAATAGTATTTTGTCTTTTCCACTAAATCTCTTCGACAAAATATTTAGAATTACATTCATATATGAATTATATTTTGGATACATTTTGAAAAAAAAAACTACCAGTTTCATTGTATCAGCAGGCAGTTTTCTATAATAGAAAAATCATGTGGTTTGTAGTGACACCCGTAAACCTGTGGCCGTTATCAATCAATGTTTAATCATATTGATTATGGTCTGAATCTCAGAGAACTCCCTGCGTTAACTCACCTTAACTCTACCTGTTGTGTTTTTATGTGTCCTCGTGGCTGCAGGATGGTCGGTTTGAGAGATGAGGAGAGCTCGGAGGCGATGATCGATGTAACATATCGACAGAGTGCTGGAGAACGGGAGGTGGTGGCTGTTCTGCAGAAACTCTACCTGTGTGCCAGTGTGGAGTTTCTGATGGCTGTCGCAGATTTCTTTCTGCAGGCTCTGCCACAGAGTTCGACTCCAATCACAGCCTCAGCACCGAGTGACAGACTGCCACTGAGACAGACCGCTGAGCCACGAGCCGACGCCAAGACCAGTAAGACCAAGAGATCCAAACACTAACACAAAGGCAGTGGTGATCTGTCTATATAAAAAAAAAATTAAAACATTAAAAACAAAGCAAAATTATTTTTCAAACTGACAACAAATAAGAGATTTAAAAATGAATAAAATTAACAGTAAATTATTAAAAATTAATACTGTGGTAAGGTTTTGGGACCCCCTAACTGGATCTTAAGATAAATCTGAGGGCTTGTGAGATGATTAACAGGATAAGAAAGTAGAAAAAGCATATTTCTGCTACACAAAATCAGGTTTCTTTTTTGAGAATTTGTTCTAATCTTTGCTTTTTGAATTACTGTGAATCTTACCACTAAAAACATAAAATCTGAGAAGGAAAAATCACTCTTTGGTTCAGCTGTTCACAACTGGTAGGTGTACACAACCTGTGACAAGGAGCTGCAGGTAGACGTTTAGTTTTAAGGGGTCACAGGTCAAAAGGGTTGGAAACCAGGGAGGTAACAAAAGTAAATGTTTCAGGTAAAAGTTGCGCACACATTAATATGTTATTAGAATTTATTTTAACAAACTGACAAATAACACTGATTTTAAATATGACATGAACTAATAGCAATATTAAGTCAAATAATAGACGTATTCTCAATCACTTCTCAAGCAGATTTTCAGATAGATGTAGAAATGTTTTTCTTGTTTTCTTGTTTTGTTCAAAAATCTAATTTGCTTACATTCTAGTTTTTCAAAGACAAAAATCATGCACAGATGATGTGTTGTTTCATATAATCTGCTTTAAGTATTTATGCAGCAATGGTGCCAAGTTCATTTTTGAGCTTACTTAACATGTTTGAAAATGTAACAAAGTGTAGTTAATATAAATGTTGCCTCCTTTTTTTCCAAAATTGAAACATTATTTAAATGTACAGCTTACAAAAAAAGAAAATGAACAAATGTTGCAGCACCTCTGGCTCGTCCATAAGAAACCCCAGGGTGTTTTGGCACCCAGTTTGAGAACCTCTGCATTACAGTTATCAAGACAGAGGTAAACAAATGATGTCACCTTGGCTATGTTCATTAAGTGGTAAAAGGCCTGTGTAGTGACATTCTGAATGTGTGCTTCAAAAGTTTAATTACTATCAAGGGGATATCCCCAGACTGAGAAAATGTGCGAGATGTGAGATGAGGTTCTCTCTTTTGGCCTGCTCTTGGATCACCAAAATTTCAGTTTTGTCCTTATTCAACTGTAGAAAGTTTAGAGCTGTCCAATCACTGTTTTGTGAAATGTAATTTACAATATTGTCGACAGAGCTTGGATCATCAATGGTGAAGCAGAGATATAGAGTTGTGTGTCATCTGCGTAGCAATAGATATATTTGCGGATACTAGAACCGAAAGGCATGTACAGAGAGAAAAGAACAGGGTTGAACCATGAAATATTTACTCTTTCCTAACACATCTCCCCAACAAAACACAGTAGTCTTGATATGTTAGGTAAGACCTAAACATGAACCAGATCCACTTTTCCAGCCTCTCAACAAGGAGATAGATCATTATCAACTGTATGAAATGTAGATGAGAAGTACCAGAATAGATGCTTTTCTTATATCCAAATGTTGATTTTATTAGTCACAACAATAAAGAAAATTCTGACTATTCAGCATGAAAGATAAAGTAAAAACAGAAATAAAAACCACTGTAGAATGTAAAATATGTTGACCTGATATAACCCAGAAACCCTGCAATGATGAAACCATCACATCACTTGTTTGTCTTCTCTCTTCAGTCTCGATGGTTAGGACTCGTCTTCGGGCGGTGGTGGTGGACCCGGAAGTGGTGTTTGTGGCCAGCCTGATGAAGGCTGACGCCCCCGCCCTCGTGGCCTCATTTCAGTGTGACTTCAACCTGCAAGCCGAGGAGGATGGTTCCCAGAACATGAGAGCCAACCTGAGGGAGCTGAAAGTCCTTGCTTGCCCCTTCATCCGAAACAAGGAGGACAAGGCCATCACCACTGTAAGATCACATGACATGTGGGGTCACAGAAGGTGTAAAGGTTTAAAGGATCAGTCTTTTGTTATTCTATATTTTTCTTATCATTAAATCTGAATTTCAGACCCAAACCAACAATGTGTTAGTCGGTCTCTCAATACTTCCTGACTTCCTGTTTGTGGCTGTCAGCTCCAAGGCCATTGGTTCCAACTGAAGACGTAAATCTTTAACAACACCTCACAAATGTACAGTTTCATTTCTAAAAAAGGCTCAGGAATTTCCTAAAACAGCTGCTCACTGTAGTTTTTATTAAACGTTACTCAAACAGGAGGAAATAGTGCATTTGTTGGGGACTATTTTCAGTGGCAGATTAATCCACATTTGGTGCTTTAAACAATATGTTTTCCATGTGAAGCTCCTCTTTGAACTGAAAACTGACTCATGTTGGTCAGACTGCAGATTTTCCAATAGGGAGAGCTGTTCACTCACTATTAGAGTAGTTCTAGTTCAAGTTTATTGTCATCTGTATTGGAACCATAGGAATCTGTACAATAAAAATCTTATACCAAAGTATGAATGCATTCATTCATCCTGCCATTATTCAGTCTGTCTGGGTTATGCTCAAGTGACAAAGCAGAAATATCTTCTATAACGTTACTTCTTTAGCTGAGACATTTCTGACCTGCAAGATAGCGACATCAACACGTCTTCACCTGCAGGTCAAACTGCTGCTCTTTGACTCATCAGTCTGACTCTGTCCAATAGGTGTTGAGACCCTGCTCGGTCGCTTTGGAAACCAAAACCCACCCAAACCAACCACTGAGCGGCTCTGTGACGGTGGAAGAAGTCATTGTCAAGGTACATTCATCAATCACAATTTTAAATTTATTTATGGATGAATCATATTTTAAAATGTTTTCCCCTTCAGACCAGTAGTTTGGATCATTTGGTCAAACTGGCTTGTATACAGCCTGTATTTGTGTTGTCGTCCCTCTGGACTCACTGATGTCACTGTGTCATCATAATAATTTACAGAAACGATGGACAAAGACAAGTTCCAAGTGGTTAACAAACTGTCAGTAAACTCATCATCAGTGTGTCTTTGTCCTGCAGATCTCTCCGTTCATCCTCAACACAGTGATGACGATAACAGCCGCCATGACGGCGAAGCAGCGTGACGAGCAGAGTCAGGTGTCAAAGCCCGGCGTCGGTGACCTCTGGTCGGTCATTAACATCTACTCTTGTAACTACTGGTTCCTGGGAGTGGATCAGGCCACTGAGGTCACAGAGAGCTTCAGAGAGCAGGATGGACACAACGAGGGCGAGAGCTTTGCTGCAGAGGTCAAGGTACGACCTAAAGATTTTATTCTGAAACTTTATAATGAGGTGGTCAGATCTGTTTCCTGTTGATGAGGTGTTGTCGCCCCACAGGTGCTCCAGGTGACTCTGGAGTCCGGTTTGGGTCATCGGACCGTCCCTCTGCTGTTGGCCGAGTCCTCCTTCAACGGTTCTGCCAAAAACTGGTCGTCTCTGCTGCAGCTCAGGGCCAACATGACGCTGGAGGTGAGAACTGATCCTTTATATCCGAACCTAAACCTGAACCTGTCCTTCACAGCTGGAAAACATTCTTTTTGTTTACTGTATGTGACATTTTCTTTAAGAAAACTTGACTTAACATTTGACTAACTTGGCACTAGAAAAGGTAAAAACGTTCTGGAGAAACACCTGAAACTTACCCTTATTCACCCATTTTTAACTTTTAACCTTTTTTTATGGTTGAAGTTTATGAATTTTGAGTACTGAAGGAAAGCCGGGTAAATGAGTGATGGGCATTACTGCGGCTGCTGTGGTGACTGAAAAACCAAACAAGCATGTACAACATAAAGATGTTTTATCATGTATGATGTATAATGTTGACACCTGTTATGTGTCTGCAGGTGAACTACTTTAATGAGATCCATGCAGTGTGGGAGCCTTTGATCGAACGAGTTGACAGCGACAGACGCAGATGGAACCTGGAGCTCGAGGTAAATCTGCTAGCTGTTAGCTGCCGTTTCTACCACTACTTTTACATTTGTGTTTGCTAGCTGCAGATGTTTTGTGGTATGGTCTGGTGGATTAAATGTCTTTGAACTGTTCACACTACTGTACTTTTACTTTTATTGTAATAAACTTCCTTCCGTCCTCCACTAAAACTGGACAGTGCGTTGTGGTTTGGCTCAGTACCACTCAGAATCACATCTGACAAGTAAATCAATTACGATCAACCCAAATACAAAGGATACACAAATTTAAAATCCCAGCTCCTGCACCATCACCAGACAGTAACATTTACTAAAATGCAATATACCATATACACCCCATAAGACATAAGATACACACAACTACAACACAATTTCAGACTGTTCTGCAAAATAATTTATAAATGAAGTGCATGGTCAGGAGGTTTCAGACTGTTTTGTTCTCCCCAAGTAAAAGTCTTAAACTCATCCAAAATAGCCCTCCCATTTTGATGAGTTCCCAAAAATAATCAAAGAAAGTATTTACAGTAAATTCACCTCAGTTTTCCAGAACAATTCCCAGCGTAAGCGCTCCCCCAAAATACACAATTTCTGCTTAGCTCTGGTCAGGTTCGGAGTTACCAGTTTGTCAGTCTACAGTCAGAATCAGCCAGGAAGTAGCCCGTTAGTAGCATTTCTCGGTCCGGACGGTGAGAACGGCAATAGTAGTGAATATTTGGGGGATTTCAGGAGGATTGATGACGCAGCAGAGCGAGGTTGAAACACCAAAGTGTTTGGTTCTGCCAGAGGTCGGCTCTGACACGCTGACGGACCGACTTATTAGGATGAATTCTGCTTCTTCACTGTTGTGAGTCAAACCATTATCCCCGCCGGCTCTGCCATACTGGTGTGGAGTACAGTGGGTGAAACTATGTTGGTGTGGGGTAATGGATGTCACTTATTGGATGAATGAATACATATGTATTTACGGAGCCCTCTGTAGCCCTCAAATAATATTGACTCAATGTGTCTCAATTTGTAAGGCCTCTAAAGTGCTATTGATTGAAAAAGAAAAAAGCTGAGCCAGTGTTTAGTTCATGTTGGAGATGAAGAGGAGCTGTTTGAATCTAAATCCTATTCAGACCGCACAGACTCACACTCACATTCTCCACTCCACTAACCATCCATGTTACATTTGTCTCTGTCAGCAAGCTAGACCAGAGGATGGATCAACCGCATGGGACACTGAAGAGACATATCAACAAGGACAGTCCAACCATATCCAGAAACGTCAGCATATCAGGGCGAATCTAATTCTCTGCTTTGCCAGGAGCTTTTTAACTACCTCAGTGACCTCTGCCAGAGAAATGGACAAGTCTTCCCTGTGTCTTCCAGCTCTGCCTCCTCTATGGAGGACCTATCAGTCAGGTTCAGGAGTTCCTCAAAAGTTCCTTCCACTGTCCGACAATATCCTCATCCTTTGCCAGAACCTCTTTCAGGTTGACTGAAAGTCCCTCTCCATGGCCTCCCTGAAGTTTTGAGTTTTTCCTTCAGTGACCACAGAAGCTGAAGTCCTTCTGACCTCCTGATACCTGTCTGCTGCTTCAGGAGTCTCCTGGACCAACCGAGTCTGAAAGGACTCCTTCAGCTTGAAAGCTTCCTTCATAGTCACCAGCAGGTTTTCAGTTTGTCACCATGTTAGGTACAGACAACCTCCAGTCCACAACTCTGAGCAGCCGCCTCCTCTGTGTAAGCTTTGAACATGGCCCCCTTGGGTTCTAGGTTCTCAACCTCCCCTGAGATGCAGAGAAGATTTCTGGTGATAGTTGAAGGCTTCTTGGGTGGGGGTCTCTGATCTGGCCTAGTTCACCCTCAGTACATGTTTGGGTTTACCAGGTCTGTCCAGGAGCCTCTCTCACCACCAGGTAGTGATCAGCTGACAGTTCTGCTTTTCTCTTTACCAAGTGTTTGAAACATTTGGCTGCAGATCTGATAATTCAACTACAAACTCAAACATCAGACTTGGTCCTCAGGTGTTCTGGTACCAGATACAATTATGAACTGCCTGACTTATGAAGTCCCCAACTAGCACATAAGTGCAGTAACAAAACATCATAGGACTACTTAGATGTAGAGTGTACATTATGCAGGTTTATTATGTATCCATTTTCATTATCTATGCCCAATTACAATCACAATTATATAGTGTACAGTTTAGAGCCTTCAGTTCATCTTTGGATCTCGATTCATCATCAACAGATGTTAACACTTGATTAGCAATCTTTCATTGTTGTTGTCTTTGTTCCTGCAGGTGAAGAACAACCCGGTCCAGGACAAGAGTCCCATTCACGGAGATGACTTCGTCTTTCTTCCTGAACCTCGCACAGCCATCAACATCTGCTCCAAAGACACCATGAACATCACCGTCTCCCAGTGCAGCCTTAATGTCTTGCACAACCTCACTAAGGTGCAACCATCTTTTATAACCTCACCATGGTACAACCCAATACTCTTCTAGCGTTTTTCCACTACAGGAACTAACTGAGCTGTAACCTGGACCTTCCCATATCCTGAACCTGTAAGGTCTAGATTCTACCAATTTTTACAAACCAGAACATTTCAGATATACATGTCATTTTAAAAGTGACACCGTATGGAGACATTGGGACAAACGTGGTTATTTTTATGTTCTGTTTGGTAGGAGAGTATTACAACGGTGCTAGCAGGGTAGTTGGGAACACGAGGAATATTGCAGACAAATGAGACAGAGCAGATGTAGTTCAATGATTTATTACTAAAGGTCAATGAACAAAGGCTTACGGAGATGATGAGACAGGCAGAGGTCAAAACCAGGAAAGTCAGTCCAAACTCAGGCAAACAAATCCGTTAAGGAGCAGGCAGAAAATGCAAGGTCCAAGAAAACAGCCCAAAACACAATGAACAAACATCGGGGAAATGTCTGGAACATAGGCACACAAACCAAGATGAACTGACATTGAGGGAGTGAAACCAAACAGACTAAATACTCAGGTGAGGGGAGACAACAAGACACAGGTGGAACTAATTAAGGCGGGGTAAACTATCAAAACTGGAGGGAAACACAATGACAGGAAGCGAACTTACTGACACAAGAGGAGAGGAGAAATACAAAATAAGACAGGAAACATCGACAGAAAAACCTGAAACAAGGAGAACCTGAGCTAAGCTGAAAGGTAGGTTCAGGAACTCACCCCCAAACGAGAGGAGAACAGTAGAAACAAAAGTAGAACCAGAGACAATGGATAAACCTGAAGTTACAGGCCGATAAGCTCCTGTAGTTGAAAAGGCCTGTACCACAAGCAGCCTTTCCCTGGGTTAGGGTTAGGGGTTAGTATTTTAACAACAACTGACTAACTGTTGTTGGAGTTTTACAGGACTGATGAAGACGACTTCCTCCAACAGACCGAGTGTGCTGTCTTACCCACAAACATAAGTAAAGCTAACTGACTGGTCTTCTGACTAGAGTTCTTCTGATAATCAGAAAATGAAAATATGAGTGAGCAGAAAAGACAGACACTAACTGTTAAGAACAGGAAATCAAAACCTTTTCATGAGCTCTGTGACTTAAATCATTGCTGTTATATTCAGTCAATGAATAAATGGCAGCAAAACAGCCAGTTATAGATAAACATTACAATTTGTCATTGCTGTGTTTTGATCAGGCGTTCTCCGAGGGCACAGCCTCTACCTTTGACTGCTCTCTGAAGGAGAAGGCCCCCTTCACCATCAGAAACTCTCTTGGGATTCCTCTCATTGTGCAGCACAGCGCCAACCTCAGGCCGGTTGGTCCACTAGCGCAGGGAAAACTACATGAGCTGTCGGTGGATCAGAGCATGGACCTGGAACACTCTGTGTTCGAACCGTCATCACGAGGCAAACTGTCGGCTCTGCAGCGGCAAGAGAGCTGCCTGTTCAACCTCACCATCGGTCAGAATGACTCACTTTCACTACAATCTCATTCTGTGGTTCAACATTCACACCAACATATTTTGCCTAATACATGTATAAGGAACAGACAACGCAAAGGGCAGTGACATGGGTCATATTACAGATCTTTCTAAAAGAGTGATGAAAATGGCAGGAATGGTTGGACGAATTGCAAAGTTTTTATCTAAAGACATTCCTGAGGTAATATCTCATAGTCTAATCTACAGTCACATTGATTATTGCTGTGCAGTGTGGGGCAATGCAGCTCAGACAGATATGAGGAGACTGCAGATCACACTAAACAAGAATGCTCTTAAGGTGTGGGTTTGAAAAATATCTGTAAACTGTGCAACTGGAGAACCTGTAGAAGTGTCCCTCCTGTAAGTTAAACTGATAAAGATTAAAAATGGCTGATGTGTCTCTGAACCCACAGTTCCCTCCGGATACAGCGAGATCTCCAACATCGCTGTAGACAAACCGGGTCGCCGTCTCTACAACATCCGTGGTCCGATGCTGCAGGAGGCGGTTTCTGTGCTGCTGCAGATCGATGCTGCCGAGGGCAACAAGGTCATCACTGTCCGCTCACCGCTGCAGGTCTGAATCACAAACACTCAAAAACCTCACCACACAGTTCTCTGAAAGTTGAATATGTTGTTGAAGAACCAACAGCAGGAAAGCTTCATTTTTGTTTGTGTTTTCAGATAAAGAATCACTTCTCTGTGCCGTTCACCATCCTGATGTACTGTCCAACATCCAGGAGCCTGCAGAGCGTCGGACAGGCCGAACCTGAGAGAGAGTTTCACATCGCCTTAGAAACATACAGGTAGCATCACACTGCCTTGCTCAGGGGCACGAGGGAACTGAGCGTTTGTTAGCATGCAGCACCATCAATGTGGTGTCAGTTTCCATCTCTGTTATTTAAGTCACTGCTTCATGTTTGTTTCTGGTAGATATTCATCCTGCAGGGAATTAGCCCTTAAGTAGACATCCTCTGCTGCTCTGAACATCAGGCCTGTTTGTTTTGTTTACACATGAGAGTATAAAAGAATAGCTACAATATTTAAGAAAGACAGCATTTGTCAGAAATGTTTCCCATCTAATGGACTTATTGAGCCAAACACATCTGCCCAAACCCAAAAACCATTTGGGGGCCGACTGGAAAGTCTGCTGAAATGCCAAAGTCATGTCCAGTTGTTGTGTAAAAAAGAATTTCCTGGTCAGAGGTGAGTTTGTGAACGCAGCTCCATTTTACAGCCGACAGTAACAAATAATAGTGTGTTTCCACCGCAGGAGGAAACCTTTTGAAGAACTCAGGAATGAAGCCTGTGTTTTGACCGGATGAAACAGGGACTGAATTTAGTTACTGTACGATAGTTCCAGGGGGCAAAAAAATCCGGGGGTAGTACTTTCTGAAGGTTCAGGGACTGTAGGGGGTGGGGTTTGTAGAGCTGGCTGGTCAAACACAGACACCACGGCTGCTTCAACTTGTATTATAATGTAGGGACGAGGGTCGGACATCTCTTGTTGTTTTTTAACGTTAAAAGTAAAGTTAGGCTATGTTGTCGGCTTCCCGGCTACTTCTTAAAAAGAGTGAACGAGAGAGAGAGCGGTGGTGGTCGAGCGAGCTAAAACATTAGTTAGTTTCATGTCGGTTATGTTCTAAAGAATAAATAACCATCAAAGTCTCAGCAGATCGTCACTGTTGAGGCAGACGCTCTCAAGTTTTCAGTGTCCTTTTCATTACATCAAACTCAAACATCAGTCACGCAACAGTAAATACAAAGAAAAACAGAATCACTCTGTGTTGTTGTTTTCTTATGTAAAAACTGCATTTCAAACGCTGCTGCTGTTTTTTATCTTCCATGGGTCTAATCTGTCGAATCTTCACGGTTCTTCAGATCTGGTGGAAACAAAAACCGTGAATGACAAAAGGGACTTTTAGTTCCACGTTTAGTTCCTGCGGTTCAGTAGTTCCTGGAACTTTTTGGGTGAAAGGGAGCTAAATTCTCAACCTGCAGAGACTGTGGATCTCTTTCAGGTAGATTCACTTATATTTAGTTCAGCCAGCACGCAGAAGAGTTTCTACAGACTGGCTGCAGTGCTGTCAGGGTGGGTCTTTGTAGGTCCTCTGACACCAGGTGTGCAGCTAGACAGCTCCAGGTGCTGCCCCAGGTGTTCAGGAGATGTTGACAGTGTAGTTTTATCCCCCTGCCCTCCAGATGTCAGCTGTTTGTGCGTCCGGCGGGTCGTCTGGATGGTCAGTACGGTCCGTCCTCCACCTGCGTGGCGTGGAAGGAGCAGGTGCATCGCAGCTCGGAGGTGCGTTCGGTGCTGCAGTGTCCGGCGGCCGACAGCAGCCTGCTGCCGCTGATGGTCAGCACGCTGGCTGTCCCTGACGACCTGCGACACATCGCCAGCCACGGAGAGGAGGACTGGGACCCCGCCTACATCCTCCACCTCCACCCTGTGGCCACGCTACGCAACCTGCTGCCCTACACCATCCGCTACATGATGGAGGTACCACAGCTCCCACAGAAACAAGCAGAAATGTCAAAAACAAATAATCTTTACATAGAAGCAAGATTATTGATTTTGTTAATTTATCAGGGTCATGTGAATTAGAGTTGGACCAGTTAGATTTAAGGTCATTTGAATCCACAGAGCAGATGGTCTAATTTCTCTTCAGTGTTTGTACAAACAAACTGAAGATAATTTGTCAGAAATAAGTCAGCTAAACATTTATCTAACCCTGAGCTAATGCAATTGAATCCAATCATCCAATCTTACCTGGTTTGATCTGATGTGGTCTGATCTGGTCTTTCCTCATCAGAGCTCAGCAGACTGTTATGAGCTTCAGGAAGGAAGCACGTCGGACCTCCTGAACGCTCGTGTCTCAGGCGAGATCATGTCGTTGGTGCTGATGAGGTATCAGGGCCGCGACTGGCACGGACACGTTTGTATCGAACAGGAAATGCCCGAGTTCTTGGCCGTGTGTCTCACGTGTGACTCGGACACCAGGATGTCGGTGGACGTGAGCATTCACGTGACGAGGACGACGAGCCGCCTGCTGCTGTCGCTCTTCAGCCCGTACTGGATCATCAACAAGACGTCTCGAGTGCTGCAGTACAGAGCCGAGGACGTCAGCGTCAAACACCCGGCCGACTACCGAGACATCATCCTGTTCTCTTTCAGGAAGACGAACCTCTTCAGCAAGAGCAAGGTGAGAAAAAGACCTGGACAGATTCAGACTGCTGCAGATATCTGATGGCGATGATGTCCGTCTGTTCAACACTCATCTCAGCAGCCGCCAGCTAGATTTCCATGAACACTTGTTGTTCACTGGAGTGTTTGTTACTTTAGCAGCAGTACTTCAGTGTGTTGTTCTGACTGGTGTGTTGTTTGTTGCAGCTCCAGCTGTGTGTCTCCACCAGCTCCTGGTCTGATGGTTTCTCTCTGGACACCGTGGGAAGTTATGGCTGTGTTCGCTGTCCCGCCAACAACATGGACTTCCTGGTAACTAAAAACCTTACTTAGCGTCTCTGTTCAATACAGAGATTTTGGTCATTTTGTTGTTGATATAGTGACATTTTTGGAAATTAGATTAGATTCGCTTAGATACATCAGATTAGATTAAATCAGATTAGTCAGATTAGTCAAATCAAATCAGTTGACAAAACAGTTTCAACTCAAGGTCCACTTACTCACTTGTTATGAAGCTTTCGACCGTATCACACAGTTTTCATCCGCAGGTTGTTGGTGGTGCTCAAAATCATGGAAAGCTTGAACACTTAAATTTCCATGAAAACTGAGCTGCTGATGAAGACTGTGATACTGTAAAACGCTTCAGAACAAGATATAGATTAGACTAGATCAGATCAGAAGAGGCCAAGAGGAAGGTGATTTAGAGCTGAAACAATTAATTAAAAAGATTAATGGTTTTTCATTTTTAAACAAAAATGCCACAAATCTAGTTTAGTTTTAGCTTTGAGTCTTCTATGATACTGAACTGAAAATCTTTGGGGTTTGTTGGTCTGACTTAACAAGACGTTTCCTGGAATAAGTCAAGTTGGGTTTTGGGAAGTTGTGGTGGATAGACCAAACGAGTAATTAATTAATTGAGAAAATATTCGACAGATTGATTGATAAAAATAAATGTTACTTGCATCACTAGTTTGATTCTTTGCTCTTCACTGTTTTTCTTTGGCTTTATCAGTATTTTCTTCATACTTTGTGTTTGCGTGTCCAGGTGGGCGTTAGCATCCAGATGAGCAGTTTTAACCTGACCAGGATCGTCACCATGAGTCCTTTCTACACTCTGGTTAACAAGTCGTCGTATGAGCTGGAGGTGGGAGAAGTCACCAGCCAGACCACCAAGTGGCACTACATCTCCTCCACCGAGGTGAATATGACTCCTGTTCACGTGTTCCATAGACAGTCACTATCAGACAACTACAACTCCCAGAGAGCTTTGCTGTGAGAACCATCCAGTCAGACAGCTTCAGGCTGTGTTGCCGTCTGGCTGATGGTCAGGTGAAGTTAGAAGTTGATCTTCACCAGTAACAGCTGCTGAGGCTCATGGGTACTGTAGTATTTCGAGCCATTCCACAGACCAAACTGATGACTGTCTCTATTGATCAGAGACTCTGAGGATCTGACTTCAGGAGCTTTTTGACTTCTGGCAGAAACAGTTATGGCCGTGTGTAGGAGCCATTTTCAGTTCTATGTATGTATTTCTGTTTGTGTGTATTCACACCTCCGACCACCAGGTAGAGCATCCTGTTTTGAGGTAACCGATAAAGAGACGTAATCAGATTCATGTTGCTGCTTTGTGTGAGGGAAACCGTGGCCCAGCCTGTGCTTTCCTGGAACATTTTGGTTTATTTCTAGAAGCGCATGTCCTTACGATGTCTTACAGAGTAGCAGCTGTTACTCTTGCTCAATGGCAAGAGTAAGAGCAAGCAGTCCCAAGAGTGTTGTTATGTAGTTGTTATTCTGTTGTTGTTGTGTTGCAGTGCCTCCCTCTGTGGCCGGAGAACAGTTCGGGGAAGTTGTGTGTCCGTGTGGTCGGATCTGAATCCACCTCCAAGTTCTTCTTCTTTAACCGGCAGGACAACGGCACCCTGCTGAGCCTCGACATGGTCAGTGTCTCTGCTGGACCAATCAAATGAGCTGATTTTACTCTGAGACTTTAGTACATTTCAGGGCTTTTTACGTGTGCGTGTGTGTGTGTGTTGTTTTTTTTTCAGTGTGGTGGCATCATCGTGGACGTCAACATCTCCGATCTCTCCACCGTCATCAGCTTCAGTGATTACTATGAGGGAGCAGCTCCGGCCCTGCTGCTCAACCACACACCCTGGGTCACCATCAGCTACTGGCAGAGGTCAGAGGTCAACACACACACACGCATGTGTAACATCGTTTTCACAGCCGGGGGCCCCGTGGGTGTAGGCCCGACATGCAGGAGCTCGTCGGCAAGCTCCCTGCCCAGGCCTGGCTCCAGGAGGGGGTCCTGGTCTCCCTAATCCAGCGTCGGTAGCTTTCTGCTGAAATTACTGCTCCATAAGGGTTTTTGAGCCCCTCCTGGTCTGAGCCCTGGGACCCTGACAACACAGCTCCCAGGGTCATGGAGGTACACAAATCCTGCCACCACATTAAGGTGGAGACTATCTGAGCTTTGTCCACACACGTGTTTATACATCATGCTAATGAATCATGTTGAAACTGAATCATTGTATAACAAACGCATAATGAAAGGTCAGGTAAAATTATTTCTGACCCATCACACCCTGCTCACTATCTGCTTCAGCCTCTGCCCTCTGGGAGGCGCTACAGGTCAAAACAACACAATTTAAATACAGATTCTTTACTGCTGCAATAAGGACTTTGAATACTGCCTCTTACTTTCTAATCCTGTATCTTGCATTGTGATACATGAAGCGTGTCATTGTCCACCAGAAATATTGTGATTGTGTCATTTGTCATGTCTGTCCATATGCTGTGCTGCTGACACTGTGTACTGAGCGTTTTTTTTTTTCAACGCTGTACTGAAGTCAGATTCCACCGACTGAGGTGGAATGAAGTGAAAATTCATATCTTCAGTTAAATATCTCTGTAGCATGTTTCCATCCATATAGAACATTTTTAATTTACAACTCACAGAAATTGATTAAAAAAAACAACAACAAAAAACACCACATGGTCAACAACAAATTAATTAATTAAAAACCCACACAAAGTAATCTGAGGTGGAAGCAGCTATACAACTCTGATGTATCAGAGTTACTGCTGATGTCATTAATGATGTCATCTGGTCACACACACTTTGAGATATTGAGAAACAAGCACTGATTCACATTTTATTTTGCAGAAATTTGCTGAGAACGTTTTTGACAATTTAATGGAAATGTTATTACCTTCTCTCTTTTTCTCGCTCAGCGGCTCGGCGCCAGTTCACCAGCTGAAACCCGGCGAGGCTCGGCGGTTTGCGTGGGACGACCCGGCCAGTGCCCGAAAACTCAGCTGGAGCTGCATGGAACATTCTGGAGAGCTGGACCTGCTGAAGGTCTGACACGAGGGGGATCATTTTGTCCAGTAATAAAACTGCTAAGAAATGTGGAATCGCAACAAAAACGGCAACACAGAACTAGGATAACTTCAAAAATATGACAAAGATCTTCAATGTGAAATGCAAACAAACGTCATTTGCATCTTTTTGTTTGCGATTCATAGTCTTACTTTACGCTCCTCAGTTTTTCTGAGCTTGGTTCATTGCAGTAAATGGACAAATGATTCTGTGTGGTGCTGCTCTTCTATTGGTCTGATAAACTGACATCTTTCTAACCCACTGAAAAATATGCTCTGCTGCCACCCAGTGGCCAAAGAAATAATTTAAGGCAGCTTTAATCAAATTGAAAATGTAAGGTACCAAGAATAGAACCCTGGGGAACCCCACAAGTAAATCCAGACACTGTGAATGGGATGCTCATGTTGCTCCATGTCTGCTGGATGTGGAAATAGGCAGCTGTTTGATAACATGTTAACATCAACTAATTTATAAGCTGATAAAACTGATGCCAGATGTTGAGCATGAAGGTTAGTTTGACAAAAAATTCTTAACTAGCATTTTGTGGAACTTTTAACCTTTCTGCACAACGATGAACAAACTTCATCCACTGAGAATTTTTTGTTTGAATGTTGTGTTTGCAGCTTGTTTTGCTGCCCTCAAGTGGGCAAAATACAATTAACACAGGTTTAAATATACACAATTTATGCACACTACCATACCAGTTAAAACCACACACAGTCGAAGCAACATTTATATCTTTTTGGGGATTTTTAACGCGAGCCACATCATCTGGAAGTCTCATTTAAATGGTTTGTTGGGAGCAACTAGCAATTTGGTCTCGACAAACTGTGACAGGGCTCATAGTGTTGGGTCCCCATAAAGATAGTAAAACAAGCCCAGAATCATACACTCTTCCCCTGATAGTCAGTCTGTGTCTGGTCTTCGGTTTAGGATGAGGTGGGTCAGTTCTCCTACGACAGCCTGTCTCAGGTCCACTGGGTTTCATTCCTGGATGGACGCCAGCGGGTGCTGCTGTTCACCGAGGATGTCGCCGTGGTGACAAAGGCTCGGCAGGCCGAGGAGCTCGAACAGTTCCAACAGGAAGTGAAGGTGTCGCTGCAAAATCTCGGACTGTCACTGATCAACAACACCAGCCGGCAGGAGATCACTTACATCGGCATCACAAGGTAAACACCAACACATCACCAGATAAAGGGCAATGATGGTTTGTGTTTGTAGCTCAGGTGTGTCTGTGTATTAGAGCTCAGGTGTGTCTGTGTGTTACAGCTCAGGTGTGTCTGTGTGTTACAGCTCAGGTGTGTCTGTGTGTTACAGCTCAGGTGTGTCTCTGTGTTACAGCTCAGGTGTGCCTGTGTGTTACAGCTCAGGTGTGTCTGTGTGTTACAGCTCAGGTGTGTCTGTGTGTTACAGCTCAGGTGTGCCTGTGTGTTACAGCTCAGGTGTGTCTCTGTGTTACAGCTCAGGTGTGTCTCTGTGTTACAGCTCAGGTGTGCCTGTGTGTTACAGCTCAGGTGTGTCTCTGTGTTACAGCTCAGGTGTGCCTCTGTGTTACAGCTCAGGTGTGCCTGTGTGTTACAGCTCAGGTGTGCCTGTGTGTTACAGCTCAGGTGTGTCTGTGTGTTACAGCTCAGGTGTGTCTCTGTGTTACAGCTCAGGTGTGCCTGTGTGTTACAGCTCAGGTGTGTCTCTGTGTTACAGCTCAGGTGTGTCTCTGTGTTACAGCTCAGGTGTGCCTGTGTGTTACAGCTCAGGTGTGCCTGTGTGTTACAGCTCAGGTGTGTCTCTGTGTTACAGCTCAGGTGTGCCTCTGTGTTACAGCTCAGGTGTGTCTGTGTGTTACAGCTCAGGTGTGCCTCTGTGTTACAGCTCAGGTGTGTCTGTGTGTTACAGCTCAGGTGTGTCTGTGTTACAGCTCAGGTGTGTCTGTGTTACAGCTCAGGTGTGTCTGTGTTACAGCTCAGGTGTGTCTGTGTGTTACAGCTCAGGTGTGCCTCTGTGTGTTACAGCTCAGGTGTGTCTCTGTGTGTTACAGCTCAGGTGTGTCTGTGTGTTACAGCTCAGGTGTGCCTGTGTGTTACAGCTCAGGTGTGCCTGTGTGTTACAGCTCAGGTGTGCCTGTGTGTTACAGCTCAGGTGTGTCTCTGTGTTACAGCTCAGGTGTGTCTCTGTGTTACAGCTCAGGTGTGCCTGTGTGTTACAGCTCAGGTGTGTCTCTGTGTTACAGCTCAGGTGTGTCTCTGTGTTACAGCTCAGGTGTGTCTCTGTGTTACAGCTCAGGTGTGCCTGTGTGTTACAGCTCAGGTGTGTCTCTGTGTTACAGCTCAGGTGTGTCTCTGTGTTACAGCTCAGGTGTGTCTGTGTGTTACAGCTCAGGTGTGCCTGTGTGTTACAGCTCAGGTGTGTCTGTGTTACAGCTCAGGTGTGTCTGTGTTACAGCTCAGGTGTGTCTGTGTTACAGCTCAGGTGTGTCTGTGTGTTACAGCTCAGGTGTGCCTGTGTGTTACAGCTCAGGTGTGTCTGTGTGTTACAGCTCAGGTGTGCCTGTGTGTTACAGCTCAGGTGTGCCTGTGTGTTACAGCTCAGGTGTGTCTGTGTGTTACAGCTCAGGTGTGTCTGTGTTACAGCTCAGGTGTGTCTGTGTTACAGCTCAGGTGTGTCTCTGTGTTACAGCTCAGGTGTGTCTCTGTGTTACAGCTCAGGTGTGTCTGTGTGTTACAGCTCAGGTGTGGTTTGGGAGATGAAGCCAAAGAATCGTTGGAAGCCGTTCAGTCAGAAGAACATCAACCTGCTGGAGAAAACGTACCAGAGTCAGCTGAGCGGGAAGAGCGAGGGGGGCTGGGTCAAACTGGAGACCAACCTGGAGGTCAGAGGTCAACACACACACCCACAGACTGAATACTAACATCCAGACTCCCCCGCGAGGCGCTGTACATTTTGAGAGTATTTTTTGATAACTGACAATCAGATTTCAGTCGTTTGTCCAATGAGCTGAGTGAGAGTGTGTGATGTCACTGGTTGTCAGGTGAACCTCAGTGGAGCCATCATGATGATGCGTCAGCCGTTTGCCTGCCCGGTGAGGAGGAACTTCCTATCTGGGATCCAGGTGGAGTTCAAACAGTCGCTGCATCAGCGCTGCCTGAGGGCCCAGCTGCACTGGCTGCAGGTAAACACACACACCTACACACCTAAACACACACACATGCTCACCTGTATGACTGACGTGGTTTCTGTGTGCAGGTGGATAACCAGCTGCCAGGTGCAATCTTCCCCATCGTCTTCCATCCCGTTCCTCCTCCGAAATCCATCGCTCTGGACTCAGGTGCATCATCTTAATTACCTGCTTCTACATCTTTAATCTAACGCGTTCACCTGTGGAGTTTTCTCTAGTTTTCCTGACAAACCAGAGCTGACCTGCTAACCTTAAAGAGCTCATCTGCAGTGTTTTTAACTCCAGTAGCTAAAAGATTTACCATCAGGCCTCGTTTTCTGAGGCGCTCTCGTTTATCGAGCTCTTAAACATATCATACAATTTACTGTCTCCAAAAACTGAGACAAAATCTGCAGAAAATGTACTTTCAAAAGAAAAATAACTATCTTAGCTGACCAAGATGGCATCGTCAACACTTTTTGTTTTACAGTAAAGGCCTACCAGTGCTTCACATTAAAATTATTGTGAAGAACATGCAGGAAGTAATATTTAGCCTAGGCCAGGAGCTGCTGAAATCGACACCATTAGACTACTCTCACCCTGCTAACCATCTTTTTAACTTCCTCCCTTCTTTTCAAAGAGGGAAAAGTATCAGAACAGGACAGCCAGGTTCTGCAACAGCACCTACCCAGCCCTCAACTCTTAAATCATTAATGTGCTGCTATTATTATTCCTGTCTGGAAGACACTGTGAGGGAATGTATACAATGATATACAGTGCATCATAGCCGGTTGTGGTACTGATAGCATCCCTGTGGGAATGCTTGTTTTAATTATTTACTATTGTATTTGTGCTGTCTTATTATTATTATCATTATTATCATCATTACTTGTCTTATGCTGCGGCTCAAATGGCTGTGAGCTGGAAAGAGCTAGAAACACGAAACTTGGCCCAATAACTGGAAATGATGCGCATGTGCTTCCACAGAAATATGAGCCCAATCGGCCACATGGTGGCGCTCTAATTAAGGCCCAAAAATGCTATTTTGAACAGGCCACGCCCCTCATACTGTAAGTCTGAATGACTTGAAATTTCTCTCACAAGTCCAGCTCAATGTGCTCTACAAAAAAGCCACTAAAGTCCACCTAACTAGATTTTTCGCCATTTTGAATTTTTTGAAAAACACACTTTAGACATCTCCTCCTAAACCGTAGGTCCGATTGCTACTAAATTTTCGGTGGATCATCATCGTTGAACGAAGCTTATCAAAAGTTGTATATATCTTGTTGATATGTTATTTAGTTTAAAATATTGACCAATGAACTTCAAAAGGGGCGTGGCTCAGCACATAAAGTCAACAATTGTTGGCCCATCATCATAAAACTTACAGGATATGTCCACAGAAGTACCTGAAACATGCCTTGTTTCATTCAAATCGACCACTAGGGGGCGCTACAAGGGCAAAAAATGTGCGTGGCAAAACACGAATCAGACTATGAATCAGAAATTGTTTGTTTTCTTCATTCTGTTTGTGAAAATGCAAAAAAGGGAGATTTCACTGCTTTTGTCACATCTAGGCCAAAAGCTTTAAACTTCTAACGGTCTGACGTTAGCTTGAACCCAGCATTTGCCGCTTGCGGCTATATTATTATTACTTATTTACTCCTATGTCCTAAGGTGGTCACTGTATGTGAGTTGTTGTCTGGTTGTATTTGTTTTGTTTTGTGTGAGCTCACCAAACCAAATACCTATCGACTATGTTGATAAATGGCAATAATGTATTGAATCCTGAATCCTGACACCAGCAGTAGCTGAACACACTGAAATTAGCATACGACAGCGCATGAACCGAGCAGAACAAAAGATATGAAAGTATTTAATGTGGATCATTCACACTGTAGCCGACTGAACCAAAGTTCTGGACTGATGGACCGAGCAGCATCATCAGGTTTTACTGCTGTTAGAGACAGAAAATAAAGAAGGAAATTAAAGAGAAAATGTTTGATAAAGACGTGTTTAAGAATAATTATCAAAGATATTTGTGTGATTCAGTTTGATCTCTGTCTGTTGTCGTGATAAGCGGAGTCTCTTTAACTCTGAGCTCTGCCTCCACAGAGCCAAAGCCGTTCATCGACGTGTCCATCATCACCAGGTTCAACCAGCACAGCAGCGTCATGCAGTTCAAGTGAGTAACAGCCAGTTTAACATGAGGGTAAACCAGTTTAAAGTGCATGTGAACCAGTTAAAAGTGAGTTTGAACCAGTTTGCGGTACAGTAAGGTGTGAGGAATGTCTCAGCCAGTAAAGACTTCAGAAATATGT
The DNA here is from genome assembly GCF_020085105.1 of Siniperca chuatsi. Classification (NCBI taxonomy): domain Eukaryota; kingdom Metazoa; phylum Chordata; class Actinopteri; order Centrarchiformes; family Sinipercidae; genus Siniperca; species Siniperca chuatsi. The sequence continues at coordinate 122,800 of NC_058042.1, read as the reverse complement.
AAATCAGGTGCAAGGGAACGCCTGTAGCGCATGTAAACAAGAAGTTAGAGTTCGGTCTAGACCTGCTCTGTAGGAAAAGTGCAAAGAGATAACTTCTGTTATGAATTGGTGCTATATACATAAAATAAATTGAAGTTACTGCAGCATCATGAGATTTTAGGTGACTTTCAAAAATGACAAAAATGTTTTAGGAGCCGAGAGATAATAAACTCACCTGACAGTCCTTTGTAAATGTAGTTCTGACTTTATCAGTGCTGTTTACAGTGAGAGAGAAATATCTGATTATCCATCCATTTCCTGCCACTTATCAGGATTTTGGTGGCAGCTTACTAATCAGGACAGTCCATACATCCTTCTCTGCAGCCACCTCCTCCAGCTCCTCCTGGAGGATCCCGAGGTGTTCCCAGGGCTGATGGGATATGTAATCCCTCCAGTGTGTTGCTGCACCTGCTCCCAGGTGGACTTGCCTGGAAAAACCTCCACAGGGAGTGCAGAAGGCATCCAAAGATGTTGAACCAGTTCTTTCAATATTAAGGAGCAGTGGTTCTCCTCTGAACTGCTCACCCTATCCCTTAGGCTGAGCCCAGACACCCTACCAAGGAAACGCATTTCAGCTGCTTGTATCTATGATCTCATTGTTTCAATCACGACCATAGGTGCAGGTTTGAACAGTTGAGTGACTAGTAAATCCAGAGCTTCAACTTCAGACTCCGCTACCCATGTGCACCACCACAGTCCAGTACAGCACCTCCACCTTGGCGGACAGTCCTGTTGACCTTACTTGCCATCTTAGCCGTGACTCACTCCAACCTGAAGAATCCACTGTTTTCCAGCACAGTACCATGACCTCAGACTGGGAGGAGCCAACGCTCATCCTGCTACTTCACACTCAGGTCCCAGTCTGATGAAACCAACAGAACCACATCACCTGTGTAACCGTCGTACTTCTGCGTTGTGTAGATCTTGCGGTGTGGTGCACAAGGAGCACGTAACACAGTGGAACGTTCGGAGGCGCTCTCCGTTTAATCTCTTCCCAACACGGGATTTACAAAAAGGGACAACATACCTGGTTGACAATAATAGATATGATTAACATGTGCTTAAGTGTCGATCCAGCCCAAAACTACAGGAAACACAATTGACATAGTTAGCATTCCACGCATACCTTCTTCCAATCAATAAAAGCACGATGACGGAGCGACATCGGTGCTCAATATAAACTTAAATGGCAGTATAACAGTGTAGTAATGATAAATTAGGACAAAATAATAACAGAAAGACACTTAAAACAGGGGATTACACAAGATGACTTACCTCTTCCCAACACGGGATTTACAAAAGGGAAGAGGAAGTCGCGACCTAAATATTTATACAGGTGCAGCCGGGGACACACGAAGAAGAAATTAAATAAAAATACAGAAGAAGGGGCTGGAGGACCAAAGCAGCACAGCAAATCAAAAGCCAGGTATGAAACAGTGACAAATAAAAGAACAATTTTGTGTAATTATATTATAAATAATGAACATGTTACACCTGCAAAGAGCCGAGATACAATCCTGAGGTCACCATGCCGACACACTCTCCACACCTCAACTGCACCTTCAAATTCTGTTCATGAAAATCAGATTCTGTGACAGGAGCAACCCTGGAGGAGTCCAACACCCACTGAGAATGTTTGACTTCCTGCTGAGAAAACTCTCACTCAGGTTATGCAAGGACTGAATGACTCATAGCCCTGGTACCCCGTACTCCCACAGTACTCCTCACAAGATACCCCGCGGGAGATGGCCATAAACCTTCTCCAAGTCCACAAAACACATGTAGAATGGATGGGAAAACTCCTATGCTCCCTCCAGGATCCCTGCAACAGAATAGAGCTGGTCCACTGATCCAGGACCAGGACACAATCCACATCAGTCCTCCTGAATTTGAGGTTCAACCATCAGCCAGGAGTCCCCTTCCAGCAGCCTGACAGAAGCTTTCCCAGGGAGGCTGAGCAGTGTGATACCCTGATGGTTGGAGCTCACCCTCCGGTCACCCTTTTTTAAAAATGTGAACCACCATGCCGTTCTGCCAGTCAAGTAAGTCAATTATATTTATATAGCCTAAAATCATAAATTTGCCTTAAAGGGCTTCACTATCTGTACGGCATAGGACAGTCCAAAGCTACCGACCCCCATGAGACACTGAAGAGGCGTCAATCAAGACAACCCTGCAGTGTCCAGGGTCTTCAGCATCTCAGGGTGCCACTGCAGAGCTTTTTAACCACATAAGAAATGTACAAGTCTTCCAGCTCTGCCTCCTCTTTGGAGGACGAGTCAGTCGGATTCAGGAGTTCCTCAGAGTGTTCTTTCCACCTTCTGACAGTATCCTCAGTCCAGGTCAGCAGTTCTCCTCCCTGCTGAAAACAGTCTGGACTAAGTCCTGCCTCCCTGAGTCGTCTGACCGTTGGTAAGAACCTCTTTGAGGTCGACTGAAAGTCCCTCTCCATGGCCTCCTTGAGTTTTTCCTTCAGCGACCACAGAAGCTGCAGTCCTTCTGGGCTCCCGATTCCTGTCTGCTGCTTCAGGAATCTCTTGGGCCAACCGAACCTGAAAGGACTCAGCTTCATGGCCTCCTTCATCACTGGTGTCCACCGGCAGGTTCTCAAGTCACTACCATGTCAATGACCGCCTCAACAATGGAGACTTTGAACATGACCCACTCAGACTCCATGTCCCCAGTCTCCCCCGGGATGCAGGAAGACTTTATGGACAGGGTCCTCACACAGATGTTCACAATACACTACATGTTTGGGTTTACCAGGGCTGTCCGGCAGCCTCCCCCAGCACCTGATCCAACAGCTGACAGAATGCATCTCAAAACTCCTCCTGAGGTTATTGCAGTCCGGAGCTGAATGCTTCTTGGTTGCATTTATACTTCTGCTGGGTTTTTTTTTTTTTACATCATATTGCTTTCTGATTCTTCCAAGATGAAGTGACTTGGTGTGTTATGATTGACACAGCTGGTTAAACTGCAACAGGTGGTCTGTCTGTTTTCTTTACATGAGTGTCAAAGAACGTTTATAACCTCTGTGAATATTTGAATCCTAACTGTGATGTGAATGACGGATTCAAATAAGATATTGTCAATGTTTGTGTGTACTTCAGGTACTTCATGGCTCTGGTTCAGGAGATGGCGGTGAAGATCGATCAGGGTTTCCTGGGAGCCATCTTGGCTCTGTTCACACCTGCTGCTGACCCCCAGGCCGACAGACAGAAGGTAGAGCAAGGCAGCAGGCTGATGGTTCAGCTCCCTGACACATAAGTTAACATCAGACATGTCTGAGCTAGTGTTTGTGTTTCAGTCGCGGCTGATAGAGAGAGATCTGCAGCTGCTGCAGGCCGAGCTGATGGAGGCATCGCTTACTGACACGTCAGGACTCAGCTTCTTCGAACATTTCCACATCTCACCCATCAAGGTGAGGAGGGTTTAAACTTCGTCTGTAAATCTTAAAACTGTTACTCTGTTACTCAACCTGTCTGAGTTCAAACCTGAACTGAAGAGTCAACGACTGCAAACATTTTCAGGTTGTGTTGATCAAAGTAAATGTTCCTCAGTTCATTTCAACAAAATTAAGTCAACTTCAGTCAATTTTATTCATATAGCCCAAAATTAGACGTCTGAATAGTTAAATATCTGTGGGAAGAAATCTGAACCTGAGCTGAAGATTCAAGTCCTGAACACTGCTCTGTTTTCTTTAAAATTCATTTCAGCTCCATCTCAGTCTGTCTCTGTTTTTGTATTTTATATTTCAGCTCCATCTCAGTCTGTCTCTGTTTCTATATTTTATATTTCAGCTCCATCTCAGTCTGTCTCTGTTTTTGTATTTTATATTTCAGCTCCATCTCAGTCTGTCTCTGTTTTTGTATTTTATATTTCAGCTCCATCTCAGTCTGTCTCTGTTTCTATATTTTATATTTCAGCTCCATCTCAGTCTGTCTCTGTTTCTATATTTTATATTTCAGCTCCATCTCAGTCTGTCTCTGTTTCTATATTTTATATTTCAGCTCCATCTCAGTCTCTCTCTGTTTCTATATTTTATATTTCAGCTCCATCTCAGTCTGTCTCTGTTTCTATATTTTATATTTCAGCTCCATCTCAGTCTCTCTCTGTTTCTATATTTTATATTTCAGCTCCATCTCAGTCTGTCTCTGTTTCTATATTTTATATTTCAGCTCCATCTCAGTCTGTCTCTGTTTCTATATTTTATATTTCAGCTCCATCTCAGTCTGTCTCTGGGCTCCAGCGGTGAGGACTCGACTCAGGAGACGGCGGCCGTTCAGTCTCTCAACCTGCTGCTGAAAAGTATCGGAGCCACGCTGACCGATGTTGACGACATCATCTTCAAGTGAGACACTTCCTGCTGCTCACAGTGTTGTTTTGTTGTAGAGAGATGCATTCTGGGACGTAAAGATGCTGCTCTGTCGTTAGTTCAATGCAACATCAGATACAACTATGCTCAGATAAAAGAAACAAAACATGTCTTATGCAGTGTAAATTCATCAAACCACATTTTTAGGAACATTTGTTGCTTGCCCCGTCAAAATAAAAGTTGTCCATATCGTCCTCTGTGGTGTGATGTGGAGTTGAATCTCTGTTTTTTGTTTCCCGTGTTTGGTGTTTGTTTCCTGTCCTCTCTGTCTCTGTCAGACTGGCCTTCTTCGAGGTGAAGTACCAGTTTTACCGCAGAGAGAAGCTGATGTGGGCGGTGGTCCGACACTACACTGAACAGGTCAAACTACAGTCTCTGTTTGTCTGTGACGATTCTCATAACCCTTAACCCATTCATCCAAAAGTCTTCTTCCTCCGGTGTTGCATCATGGTCTTGTTTAATGGTTTGGTGGTGGACTATGTAAACCACATTACTCTGTTGATGTTTGGGTGTGTGGTCTTGAAGGTGGACCAACCTCTGTCTCAGTGTGTTTCTGGGTCTGAAAAAAACATAGTGATACGGTTTTTGGATTTATTCGCAGCTCCGTTCTGGTGTTGCCATCTTGAATCCTGTATAATGTCATTTTTTTCCATTTTTCTTCCAGTTGTGCTTCTTATAGTCTCAAGACAGATAGTTTTTATATTTCTTCAATGATTATTAGCCATTGGTCCGGTGTTGCAGGCGCTGCCTTCCCCCAGTTCCTCATAACAGATGTTTTACTTGCAGTATTTTAACCAAATATCTGTTGTTTCACATTCACTTTCTTCAGAGAACTTACAGAGATAATGTACCCAAAACAAAGTTATTCTCTGACGTTTCTGAAGAATCTGTTTGTGATCTAATTATAGGCTCTCTTTCCCATTCCTCTTCTATATGTTTTCATTATTGTCTACTTCTTCTTACCAGACCTTGTAGTTGTTTTGATGAAGGTTCACTTTGGGCTACTAGCTTTCAGAGCTTCCTCAAGGTGTTTGGCTCCAAATCCAGCAACACCGGAGATGACTGACAAGATCTGAAATAAGAAAATAAACACATTCTGTATTACAAATAGTTTAGTTTGTCTGACTTTCTCTATTCTTTGTTTCTTTAGTATTACATCCTGGATAGTTTTCCTCTTCATGCTTCTAAAAACTCTTCTAACAAAACGATAGAACATCGCTCCGATTGAACAGTTAACGTGTGACAAAGCCAGTTTAAAGGCTCATAAGCCAGAAACTTTGGGAAACTTTGATGTTGAACATGATGTTGTTTCTGGCTGCAGTTCCTGAAGCAGATGTATGTTCTGGTTCTGGGTCTGGACGTCCTGGGAAACCCATTTGGACTGATCCGAGGTCTGTCTGAGGGAGTGGAGGCCTTCTTCTACGAACCTTTCCAGGTAACACAACACACACACACTTACAAAACACTACAACGCAACATGGCAACAAGCCCAAACCTGCACAAGTACAGTTTACACACCAGGATTTAAAACAGTGAAATCAGTTCATTCAGAAGGAGTCGCTGCGATCAGAGGATCTGCTCGAGGAGGCAAAATTCATCCGCGGGAATGTTCTGCGTAGAGTTTAACTTGGCTGAACTTTGATCTGTGAATTTGTGCCATTGACCAATAACAAACTGTCCTGACAGAGCTGAGCTCTGAGTGGACGGAGAGCCGGAGAGTCCAACATGGAGGAAGCTATCGTAGCTCATTAGCTGAGTGTCACCATCCAGCTGTACTGAAGCTCCTCTGTCAGAGTATAGACTGCTCCACACACAGTTACATCATGCTAACAGCTTTTAAACACTATGTCCTGTTAGTGATCAAGCTAAGCTAACGGGCTAACTGACCGTTAGCAAGCTTGTTAGCTCAGAGAGCTTTATTTTACTAAACATTTAAACTCTATAATGGCCACTTTCTTTACATTTAAAGTGTGTTTGCATCACAACACATATACAACTAAATGTAAATTATTCACATCAGATCGACTGACGAAAATGGACCATACATCTAAATCTGCTTCATGACACGTGTTGGAAGGGTGTCATGGACTGACTCGAGTCCTGGTTCGGGTCACGGTTTTTAGGAGCCGAGTGGACCTGTGAAGATCTGTAGTCTGAAATCATGTTAGCCCTGCTTTAATAAAGCTGACTGCTGCGTGTGTTCATCAGGGGGCTGTTCAGGGTCCGGAGGAGTTTGCTGAAGGTTTTGTGATCGGAGTCCGCAGCCTGCTGGGTCACACTGTCGGTAAGATACTGTGTGATGATAAATCTTTAATGTCTGATCTCATGACAGCTGGCAGACACACTGATGAGTTGGAGCTCTGTGGTCAGTGTTATCAGCTGACTGTTTCCTCCTCCTGGCGTCCTGCAGGTGGCGCTGCAGGTATGGTTTCCAGGATCACGGGTTCGGTGGGTAAAGGTCTGGCAGCCATCACCATGGATAAAGAGTACCAACAGAAACGACGAGAGGAGATGAACCGACCGCCCAAAGACTTTGGAGAGAGTCTGGCTAAAGGAGGAAAAGGACTGCTGAAGGTACAGAGAGACTAAACTGATATCAGCTTGTTAACTTGAAAACAGTTTATCAGCTGATGTGAGGTCAGTCGATGAGGGTCAGTAACAGTTTGTGTCTCCGCAGGGAGTCATGGGTGGAGTTACAGGTATCGTCACCAAACCTGTGGAGGGTAAGTGTCCGCCGCCTCCTTTCATTATATAACTTCACTGATTTAAACATGTAGTTATCATCATGTCAAGTCAACGTCTTTATAGACACAAACAGACTAAATTAAAGTATTATTAATAATTAAGGGGGTTCAAATGTAGTAGTAATGATAGATGGGCACCCTCGTGATTAAGGGGTCAAGACTGTGAAGTGTTATGTCCCTGGTTTGAATCCGGCCATGGACTGTGTTGTTGCATCTCTCTCCCTCATTTCCTGTCATCTGTGCTTTCTGTAATAAAGCCAAAACTAATGATAGATGGGGAAGACTTAATAGAGAAGGCAAACTGTTCAGTGTGTAAGCAGCAAACGATCTGGATCTGGATCTGCGGGGTCTGGATGTAGAATATGGACTGAGGCGATCAGAGGTGTAGGCTTGTGTCAGTCCATGTAGAGCTTTAAATAAAAGAATATTTTATTTGTTTATGGAAAAAAGTACTGCAGACTTTGTTTTTGTGTTAATATTTTATTTACACTTAATATTCTCCTAATAAGATGCTCAAATTGAATATCAGTCAGAGATCAGACAGTAAAGCGCAGAGCTGTTTGTAGTAAAGATATAAATACAACATTATCGATCAAAGTATCAGGTTTCTATAAAGGAAAACTAAAAGTTATTTAGGTTCATGTAACAATACAGAAGTTTACATGGCATGTTTTGTTATACTTCCCTTATTATTAAAACCACACTAACCAATTTTATCATAATTTATTTGCTAAATTGATTTAATGTATATAAATGCAGGAAATGAAATATATATATATATATATATATATATATATATATATATATATATATATATATAACTTCTATACTACACAGCATATATTTATTTCTGAAACCGATCCACGGCTGTTAATAAGAGCTGGTCTGTGTGACCTCAGCGTCTTCAGGTTCTGCAGTTTGTGGATCTGGGTTTTTCGGGCTCAGACCTGCAGTAGGACCGCAGCAGAATCTCCGGACTGCGAATGTCGACTGCACCTGTTGATGTGAAATGTGGTCCTGCATGTGTGTCTGCAGGCGCGAAGAGGGAGGGAGCAGCAGGTTTCTTTAAGGGCATCGGGAAAGGCTTGGTGGGCGTGGTCGCCCGGCCGACAGGCGGCATCGTGGACATGGCCAGCAGCACCTTCCAGGGCATCCAGAGGTACGCTGCTCTTCGTCGTACTTCATTTAAACCTTCACAACATGTGTGTTTTTATTTTCTCAGATAGTTTCTTTTCTTGTTGTTTGTTTCAAGTATTTTAAGAACTTTCTGTGTTGTCTGTGTGCTTCACAGCGTGTTGGCTGTTTCCTCTGTTCTTCTTCTTGTGCGCTCACTAATTTTCACATTTTCTGCTTTTGTTTTCCGTCTCGTCTTGTTGTTTCCCCGGAGTTTTGTTTTTTCTTTTTCTTGTCGTTGTGGTGTGTGAGTATTTCACATTGAACATGTTAAAGCTGAGCTCCTTCATCGCCGCTCGTCTCCGTCTTCTGTTAGTGTATCACAGAGGTTCAGGAACAAATTCCTCCTCAGTATCTGTTTGATACTGATGATATGATGAGAAAAACTTTAATCCAGATAAGATGAAGGAGATGAGCTTCAACGTGCAGCAGTTGTATATTTTTGCATGTTGTTGTCATCCTGCAGCAGACGGACGGTAAGTCGCTGCATCGTGTCAGAAAACCCCTCCATCCATTGTGTTCTGAACTGATTCATGCTCACATCGCTCTAACACTGCCAGTGCCCCTCCCTCCACCCCTCCACCCCTCCACCGGCTGCTGCATCGTGAGTCGAGAGGCCAGGTGACAGTTTGGAGCCTTTCAGGGCGGACGATGTTTTTATCCGTTTACAGCATCTCAAAGTCTGACATCACCAATAAATCCCAAACATGACCTCAGGATTCAAACATAACTTCCACTTTACTTCCTGGGTAACATTTTCAGCAACCAATCAGCTGCTAGTTCAGTGGTTGCCAAACGTTTTTAAACCATAGTGATATTTATATATCACTATATATTTATATTTCATAGTGATTTTTCATTTATATACATTCCCTGCTGTGAACCTGGAAAAGATGCATGTTAGATAGCATGTTGCGGCTGCCAGCTACAAACAGGCCATACATACAGAAATGCCTGAGGTTGCCACTCAACAAAGAAAGGGTGCAGGTCTTACCTGCCCAGGTGACCTCGAGTAACTTCACTACAGTCGCTTCACCTACAGTGTCGTCCGCTCCGGTCCTCCGACCCGTACGCTGCGTTCGATTGGTTGCAGTTCATTTGGTTAACAAATAGACCCAGGCAGAAACTAAACCGGAGTACTTCGGGGATGAGGGTTATCAGCCTTTCTCCTCCTCCTCTTCTTCTTTTTCTGCTCTCTCTTCTCCGGCGTCTGCCCTCAGACCGGCTTAGCTTTAACGCTAGCCTTGTGGTCACAGCAGATGAACAGGCTACATTAACTTCTTTTGGAGCGGTTTGTTACCAAGTGAAGCCAGATACAGACAGTTCCTATACAATGAGCTGAATGGGTTGTATTAGCGTTAATATTGTTAATATTGTGACGGGTTAGGGTGAGGGAGATGGAAATATTGGAAATGTTCTTTATTCACTTGAATCAAATCCTAACTTTCACACAAAGTTTACAGTTTACTAACGTGCATCATCTGAAAGCATCTAATCCTTCTGACACTTTAAAGTTCGTGAATCTTAAACGTGACGCGCAGCAGCTGCTTCGTGTTGTTTGACAGCTGTAGTTCGTCCAGAAGGCAGAGTACAGAACACCGAATATGTCGAGAATGTGATAAAACTGCAGCTTTGACACACGTCGACTCAGCACAACAGCGGCGTGTAACCTGACACGTGGACACACCTCACACACGGTGCGTCGTCCAGAAGCATCCTGCTGAAGCGAACGTGCACGCGGTCGCTCGGATGCTTTGTGTGGCTGTTTGTTTTATACTTGGATAAAAGTACAAGAGTTGAATGAACCGGTCGGCTTGCTTAAAGCGCACTTCGCACTGCTCGTTGAGATTTGGGAGGTGTGTTACCCATAACACCCTGCTCTGTGCTGATACACAGAGACGTTTACGTGAATCTTCGTGGAAACATAATTCCAGCATCACCTGTTCTCCCCTCAGGGATTGGCTGACTGAGTGATCACATGGTTCTGCCAGGCTGAGTTTGGCAGCTTTGTGGTTAACACAATGATTCGGAGAAATACTAACAGCTGCAGTGTTTGTTTGTTTAGTTGTTAGTGTGGAACTCCCACAGAGGTTTGCTTAAAGCTGCATCAGAGAGAAAACGTATACGTATAGCTACGTGTAAATACTAGTAAATGCTACTAAATACGTGCAAGTATATTTAACGAATACATCTAGGTACCAGTAAATACTAGTTAATACATGCAAATGTAAATTCTAGTATATACTTTTAGGGACATGTAAATAGTAGTAAATATTTGTAATAAAAAATAAAATATAAAATAATATTGCAAGTTACATGCAAATAGTAGTCAATACTAAATATACTAAATTCGTGTAAGTCCATCTAAATAGCAGTAAATATTAGTAAGTACTTGAAAATGTTTGTAAAGATGTGTATGTACATGTAAGTTGTCCTAAATATTTGCAATTTGCATTTAAGTACTTGCGTAAATTTGTATAATTACTAGTAAATAGTTGAAAGTAAAAGTAAATATTTGTAAATACGACTAGATACGTGTAAATATTAGTACTGTAAAGTTTCATTAAAGCTCAGTTTCATTGGTTGAACATTCAGGAGTCTGTTTAATAAACAGTTGATATAATATCCAGCTATGGTATAATCAAAACTTGATCTCATGGATTATTTAATGAGCTAAACGGAAAACACATTTAAACATTTATATTTAAGTAAATCTGTCATCGCCTCGACAACCTGCTTCCGTCCCTAAAACATTTCCCAGCTGCCTCAGTGATCTTCATCATCCTCCTCCTCCTCCGTATGGCGGAATCCATCTGTCATGTGACACATCAGGCAGTTCATGATAACCTGTTGAATGTTACTGTTTCATGCTGTCACTGTAGAGGTCATGAAAGGTGAGATATCCTGACAGAAGCATCTAACAGCATCGTGTGCACTGAAAATAAACCTGCTGCACTGTGACTGTGGTTTGATCTCCAGTTTGTACCAGAAACACAGCTTATGTACATAAAGTAAATCAGATTACCTACTGAACCCCGAGGAGCTTCTTTAAAACCGAAAGGTATCACTCAGAGTGAAAGATACTAACTTTTCCGATCAGCTTCATGTTTCAGTTCAACTTTAATCACGTCATGTGAAGTTAATACGCTTCAACAAAGAGGCAGTATAAGTGTCTGTTTCAGCTCAATGATATAATTAATATTTTTAAAATAGATTTGGACTTTGATATGGTGGTTGGATACACAACGGTTTCTGGTGAATTCAAGTAATTTACTGTCACTCGTGTGGAGGTGGGCTGTAAACGGTGCAGCTTTAAAACAGAGCTGTGTGTGTGTGTGTGTGTTGTGATGTCAGAGCGGCGGAGTCGACAGAGGAAGTGACCAAACTGCGGCCAGTGCGTCTGATCAGGGAGGACGGGATCATCCGACCATATGACCTGACGGAGTCGCAGGGTTTCGACCTATTCCAGGTTTGATCACTTTGACTCTGTTCTTCTGTTTCTACAACAACACGTCACTTCCTGAGAGGAAACAGGTGCGGCCTCTCACGCTCAGCTTCAGTCAGGTGCAGCAAAAAAGGAGAAACTCCAGAGGTCAAAAACATCAATAGTAGTATAGTATAATAGTAGTAGTCATGTGTTCATGTTTTGGGTGAATTTTATTTTCACAAAACTTATTTTCACAAAAAATAAAACTTATTTACTCAGTGGTCCTGACCAAATCACAGTAGAGTCCCCATTCTTCCCATAAACAGTCCTGCAAACACTCCTGACTCTTCCTATTAACACTTTCCATAGACGCCCATAGACACTTGAACTGTCCAATTAGAGACCACGCTCACGCTCACACATACGCACACACCGAGCAGGGAGAGATCTGTTAAAAATAGTTAAACATTCACTTATAAAAACATACAACTCAGGATTGTAACAGCATTGTGAAAATGTGTTTATACAAAGTATTTATTTTTCTTTTCTAATCATCAGAGTTTCTGCATTCATCAACACACCTCCGTGCTATCAGCCACAGCGTGCTGACGTCATACATCTTGATTTTCTACCATCTTCACAACTCAGAATTCAAACGTCAGACAGAAAACATAGTTAGGGTCTAGTAGTCACGTTGGGGCACAGTAGTCGAGTCAGGGGACAGTAGTCAGGGGACAGTAGTTGGGTCGGGGTACATTAGTTGGGGTATAGTAGTCGGGTCCAGGGTCGAGTAGTTGGGTTGTGGTAGAGTGGCCAGGTTGGGGGACAGTAGGTGGGTTGGAATACATTAGTCGGGGTACAGTAGTTCAGGCCCAGTATTTAAGGTGCGGTAGTCAGGGTACAGTAGTTGGTGTACAGCAGTCGGTCGGGTAACAGTAGTTGGGTTGGGGTACAGTAATTGGGTTACAGTGGTCGATTCAGGGTACAGTACTTGGGTTGGGGCACAGTAGTCGGAGGACAGTAGTTGGGTTGGGATACATTAGCCGAGGTATAATAGTCGGATCAGGGTACAGTAGTTGGGGTACAGTGGTCGGGGTACAGTAGTAAGGGTACAGTAGTTTGTTCTGGGTACCGTAATCGGGGATGGTATTCAGCTCTGTGTAAGGAAATTGGGGGACATCAGTTGGGTCTGGGTTCAGTAGTCTGGTTGGGGTACAGTAGTCGTGGGGGTACAGTACTTGGGTCTGGGTACAATAGTCAGGTCTGGGCACTGGTGGGGTGTGTTGCCCTTTAAGAACAATGTGTTATAGTAATCAAAATAACCTAAAGGTCAGTCTATGGAGTTTACCTTTTAAAAACCGAGTATCTTTGTAGATTCTTCTTATTTCTGCTTCTAACCACTTTCTTCTTCTTCTTCTTCTTCTTCTTGTGTTTGTGTCACATGCAGCCTGATGAGGAATAAACAGGGTTTGGGTGGATCAACTTTATCATTCAAGTGTTTTTAAAGACTATAAACTATAATCATTCTTTCTCAGTTTAATGTTTAATGATTAATTTGCTCATCCTGTAAATCTCTACATTAATCTATAAATACTGTTAATTATACTTACATCTATGAATATTGTTATATACAGTATACATTCATCTATAAATATTGTGCTGAGATAATTCAGGTTTCTTTGCATGCCAAAACCATTATCTTTCTCTCATACCTCAAACATTTTTACACTCAGCTGTCAGTTTTATTACTTTTTGTCTAGAATAAACATTTCTGTTTTTTATTTCTGAAATACTGAAGTAGTTTTTTTATTTGTGTTCACAGCCATTTATAAATAATCGTTTGTATAATAGTTTTTGTTAATAACCATTTAATTTAATTATCCAAAATAAGATTAACAGGCAGTGGAAATTATTTTACTTTAAAGCTGTGATAAATGTGTTATCTCCCATAGATCTTAGCAATATTTTTGTAAAAGATTGTAGCATCACCTTTGAATTCATTCCGGCCTCGTGTATGAATCTGTGATATTTAATATTTCTGTCTTTGTAATGACATATTCTCTGTATAATTCAGTCTCAGCATGACCTCTGACCTCTCATTCTGTTGTGCTTGTGTTGATCTTTAAATATGTGTGTATTTGTCAGCTGAGCAATAACAGAGTGTGTGACGTTCAAACCTGAAGTTTAATAAAACTACACTACACACCTTTAATTTCTTAGGTCTGCAAACTGTTTTTATTTTAAAAATAAGATGCATACAGGGGCTGATCTACATGGGATAATGGGGGCAATTAATCAATAAATTAAAACAAATTTTAATGTCCAGTAAATTTTTGATATCAGTCAGCCTGGTGAAGATGGACAGACAGACAGAGTCGGAGTCAATGTGGATTGAACGGACTGGATGCTTCAGTAGCGGTTACACGGCGCACATTGCTTTTAATGTGGATTCCCAGTAAGGGACTGGGTTATGGTTAAGGTCTGGTGGGGACTAAAGCCTTACAATTGCAATGTCAGTGTCAGCAGTGTCCTTCCTCTAAAATCCATATGTTAATGTGAGTACAAACAGACTGTATCCAGACTGTCAGACAGGGAATATTGAGCCATCATGTAAATATCGCTAACTCCACCCTGAAGCACTATACTGATCACGGACATCTTTAACACCTCACTGGATGAAGGCTGGGGAAACATGTCTCTGAACCCCCGCCCATCAGCACCAGTTCCCCCCAAGACTGCATCCCCTCTGCTCTTCACCCTTTACACCAACAGCTCCACCTCCAGTCACCAGTCAGTCAAGCTCCTGAAGTTTGCAGAAGACACCACCCTCATTGGGCTCATCTCTGATGGGGATGAGTCTGCCTACAGGTGGGTGATTGACCACCTGGTGACCTGGTGCAGTCAGAACAACCTGGAGCTCAACGCTCTCAAGACAGTGGAGATGGTTGTAGATCACAGGAAGAACCCAGCTCCACCCGCCCCAATCACCCTGTTTGACTCCTCTGTCGACACTGTGGAGTCCTTCTGCTTCCTGGGCACCATCATCACCCAGGACAAGTAGGAGCTGAGCATCAGCTCCCTCACCAAGAAAGCCCAGCAGAGGATGTACTTCCTGCGGCAGCTGAAGAAGTACAATCTGCCAAAGACAATGATGGTACACTTCTACACCACCGTCATCGAGTCTGCAATCTACCTTCCCTCCAGGACCTTTACGCCTCCAGGACCCTGAGGCGAGCAGGACAGATTGTGGCTGACCCCTTCCACCCTGGACAAAACCTGTCAGACACTCTCCTCCGGCAGGAGGCGCTCCATCAGGACCAAGACCTCATGCCACACAAACAGTTTCTTTCCATCTGCAGCTGGCCTCATCAACACTATCCGTGGTCTATGTAAAGCTTTTTAAAATCCTTTTTGTTTTTCTAAATGTTTTAAACTGGGTAAAAGTTTTTAGTCATCGGACACTTTGATAAGAAGTTACTACAGCTTCAATTCCAAACCGAAGCAAGAGGTAGCCATGTTGGGCTAAAAACTTACCAGAGCTGATACATCCGAAGCGGGCCCACTCCTTAGCCTTCTCGGCTAACCTGTCTGGAGCCTGTGGGTAGCCAGCGGTCCTTGGCCTCAGATGCACCCTCTACTCCTGACATCCCTGGCCAGACTTAACCTCGTCCCCCTTCCTGGGCATTGGTAGCTAAGGGTCGAAAAAGACTCTCTCTTCCCCTCTATGACCCGAATCTGACAATCGGCTGCACACGATGTCAACTCCAGTGACTTCTTCTCCTTCACCACAGCCACCTGATGCTATCTCAGTGCCTCCCCCCACTCAAGCATCAGATCAGGTCAATCAGAATCAGAAAGGAAGCTAAAAGTTGGAAAAAGTAAGACGACGAGATGGAGCAACGGCAACAGGCAGCATGCACGGTGCTACTTACTGTCTCGCAGGAAGCAAGACAGCTTATTTCATTGAACTAATTCCAGCTCTTCTTGACGTCCATCCCTCTCTCCACACTGTGGTAGTGCACACTGGCACCAATGACGTCATGGCCAGGCAGTTCATTAAACTACATTATGAACTTGAGTCTCTTGCCTCCACAGTTGAAAGCCTGGGGAGGAGATGTGTCCTGTCCAGCCCCACTCCTATTATGACCAAGAGCTCTGAACGTTTTAGCCGTCTTTTTAGTGGATGCAAAGTTTTACTACTGCCACTGGACTTGGACTATTTTTTAGTCATTTTGGGTTCTTTCTGGACCAAGTAGGACCAATTTAAAAGTGGGGTATGTGATTCTGGAGAAATCCAATGACAAATACCATGATATAGAGCAAACAACTACACAGCAAGTAATATAACTAACGTTAGCTAGGTTGTGGGTTAGCTTAGCAAGGTTGTGGGTTAGTAAACTGTCCCTACAAATGCTGCTGCGAAGCTAACAGCCAGAGAGGACGAGACAGTTTCCCGGAGCCAGCACACCATCTCCAGACGACACAGAAATAATGGCTGGAATAGTGTTGTGTGGCTCGGTCTGAGTCTTTTTCTTTTTGTTTAGCATTTACAGAGCCACGGCTCTGTACAAACACTGGAGTTTTTTCAGGTTTTGTTTCTGTTTCCCTGACTAATTCATTCATTGCTGTTAGGATTACTGATAGGCAGAGTGTAACAGCAAAATCTACTCGCTGTCCACACAGAAACAATCTCATCACAGTTAAAAACCACTTCTTCCATCCCTGCTGTTGAATCAGCTAAATCCTGTTTACTCAATTTAAGGTTCCTTGCCAATAAGTATAATAATAATAATAAAGTGTAATAATATTGACGTTTTTATCATCACAGAGTTCTGGATTAATCCTGATGAATGTGTCCCTCTCGTTGAGTCATCCCCCCCAGAATATTTATTTTTCCACCAGCCTAGACTGACAGGCCGAGGTGGCGGCCTTGCAGTAATACACAGAAAGGATTTTAGCTGTTCTCCAGTCTCGCTTGGCTGCTTCTCCACCAGAGTCTTAGTTTTAGAACAAACTGCCAATTTCATGTTTTATACCATGTAGTATACTGACCCCTAAACTTACCTCCGGTTTTATTCAAGGAATTTTCAGACCTTTTATCAGTCATTATTCTACAATATGACAGAGTTCTTATTCTTGGTGATTTTAATATCCATGTTTGTTGCCCTTCTTCCTCCTCGTTTACTTCTGATTTTATCAAACTTTTAGATTCTTTAAATTTGACTCAATATGTGAAGCAGCCCAGCTATGACAAAGGGCACACGCTTGACTTTATGGTCTCCCAAGGTTTCTGTGTGGACGATGTGAACTTGATTGATTTTGCCATCTCCGATCACAATGCAGTGCTCTTCCAGGTTCCACTGCTTTCTCCTGACCCCAAACCCACCACACTGATTCGCTCCTGCCCCCTGATTCACTCTCTGTTCCTTGCTTCTGTCAAGCTTTTACTGCCTCAAACACATGTTTTAATACCAGTGAACAACATGGCCTCTCCGTAGAGGAGCTTGTCATTGTTTTTAACAGCTCTTGCACAAACATTTTAGATTCTGTAGCTCCAGGCAGATGTAAAAAGCTGAAGCAATCTTCACTGCCATGGTTAAATGAAGAATTCAATTCAATTTTATTTACATAGCGCCAATTCATAACAGAAGTTATCTCATTGCACTTTTCCTATAGAGCAGGTCTAAACCGTACTCTTTATGATATTATTTACAGAGACTTACAGAGACCCAACAAAGAATTGAGGAGCTTAAAAAGACAATGCAGGAAGGCAGAGCGAAAGTGGGAAAAGGATACACAGTGCCTCCTTTGCTTCTCTGAAAAACCTAATGTCTGCTTATCAGTGTAAAATCAAAGAAGCAAGAAACACCTATCACTCGACAGGGTCACAACCTCAGAAACCTTTTTAAAACTATAAATTCTGTCATTGGTCCCCCGCCAGGCCAGCCAGTTGAATCCACTCCAGAGAGATGTGAAGAACTTCTTAATTACTTTTCTAATAAAATAGTGGAGATTCTGCAGCATTTTAACACTGTTCTCAGAGAGCATGATGTTGACTCCTGCCCACCTTCAGAATTAACCCACTTAGGTGAAATCAGTCTGTCAACCCTGGAACACACTGTTGCACTTTCAAAATCATCCACCTGCCCTTCAGACTGCATTCCCACTTGGTTTTTAAAAGCTGTATTTAAGACGGTAGGGCCAGATATTTTAGCCATTTTTAACTACCCTCTGTCTACTGGCATTTTCCCCTCCAGTTTTAAACATGCCACTGTTTACCCCCTTTTAAAGAAGCCCTCTCTAGATCCCTCTGTTATTTAAGTAATTTTAGACCCATCTCCAAGCTGCCATTTTTAATCAAGGTTTTAGAAAAAGCTGTCTCCACTCAACTGATTTATTTTATGAATAACAGTCTAATCTTTGAAAATTTTCAATCTGGTTTTCACTCCCAACACAGCACTGAGACTGCTCTAGTCAAGGTCACCAATGACCTGCAGCTTGCAGACCATGATATCTTAATCAACCGTCTGAAGACCATGTTGGCATCAGTGATGTGGCTCTGGATTGGTTAATCTCCTATCTGTTGAACAGGTCCTTCTCTGTAGTGCTTGGAGGTGCCTTCCCCTCTCGTGCTCCTCTATTTTGTGGGGTCCCCCAAGGATCTATTTTGCGTCCCCTCCTGTTTACCATATCATCCAGCTTCCCCTGGGTCAAATCATGCGTAGTCATGACATTGACTTCCATTGCTACGCTGATGACACCCAATTGTATGTCTCGATAAAGCCTGTATTGGATGTCCAAAAATGCAATTGAATGACTCAAAATCAGAGGTAATTATAACGGCCCCTGTGGCCTCAGTTAATTAATGATCTTTCCTCTAGTCTGGGTGCCTTATCTAATAATATTCAAAAAGAGGCAACCTAGGTGTCATTTCTGATTCAGAATTGTCCTTTGATGCTCAGGTGACTAAAGTGGTGCAGTCTTGCTTTGCTCAACTAAGACAGCTAACCAAGATCAGGTTGTTCCTTCCCTCTGCAGACTTAGAAAAGCTCGTCCCTGCTTTTATCTCTTCCAGACTTGACTATTGCAGTGAACTTTATTCTGGTATCAGCAGACGAAACATCCAAAGACTGCAGCTGGTACAAATGCTGCTGCGGCTTTTAACACGTACTAAGAGAAGCGACCACATCACACCGATCCTTGCTGCCCGTGGTTAGTCAGCTGTGAGTTTTAGAGTTGATTTTAAGATTTTACTGCTTGTTTTCAAAGCCTTGAATGGTCAGGCTCCTGCCAATATCTGTGATTTTCCCCTGGTGTCGGGCCCCTCAGCTGTGGAACTCCACAGTATCCTCCTTTAAATCTCTTTTTTAAACTCACTTTTATCGTATGGCTTTTTCTTAATCTGATGGTATTTGTTGGAATTATTTAAATACTTTTATCATGTTTATAGTGTCACATGTTTAAGTTCTGGATCTTATTTGCTTTTATTATATATTTTTATTGTAAAGCACTTTGTAACTTTGTTTTTGAAAGGTGCTATACAAATAGTTGTTGTTGTTATTATTATAGTACATTATACTCATACTGTAAACTTTTGCACATTCCCATGTAAATCGTTTTAAACTGTCAATTAAATAATATTGTACATATTCTTTATTTTCATATAATATTCTTTAATATCTTATTGTCAATTTTATATTTGATTCTTGACCTGCAGTATTTGCTTTATCTTTCTTTATATTTCTACTGTTTATTGGTTTGCACCAAAGAAAATTCCTTGTATGTGTAAACCTACTTGGCAATAAAGCTTATTCTGATTCTGTTGAATGAATGTTTTTATTATTGATTGATTGATTGATTCGATTGTAGCTTACTGTATTAACCACAAGCTCCGAGCCGCGATGGAAGCAATGATGAACCACTCAGTCTGTATTTTAAAACCCAGTGTGGACTCAAACACAACCTGTCTGATTTTATTACAGATCAATGTTTGAATTAATCAGAATAACAGCTGATGCTCAGGTGTGGCTGAAGAAACACTGAGAGATCAATAAAATAAAATATAGGATTGTGTGTTTTCTTGTGTGTTTGAACCTCCTGTGTTTGTGTTTCCAGCGCTCAGAGATCAAACAGCTGCAAGGTGAAGTGTTCAGAGATCACTGTCAGTATCCTGGACACCGAAAGACCAACATCATCATCACCAACAGGTATGAACCCTCAGAAAGCCCCTCATATTGTTGTTGTTGTTTTACATTATTATTTATTGTTTGTATGTGTTGATGTTGTGTAGGAGGGTTTTGTGTGTGAAGGAGATCGACTTCGTTGGTCATTTCAACAGAGAGTGGGAGTGTTTGTTTGAGAACTTCTACCGCCCTCCGACTGTGACGGGATCCGAGCTGAAGATCTACTGCAAGGTACCAAAAACACCAAAACACCAACAGACATTAAGTTCAGACACATGTGGAACATTTAGGAGGCGCTGTCGGCAGAAATGAAATATAATATTGATAAGTATGTTTTCATTAGTGTTTAATCCCCTGAAAATAAGAATCGTTGTGTTTTCGTTACCTTAGAATAAGCCCTGTATATCTACAGAGGGAGCGGGTCCCCTTCCACGGAGGCCGCCATGTTGCACCGCCATGTTTCTACAGGAGCCCAGAATGAACAAACCAGACACCGGCTCTAGAGAGGGCCGTTCGCATTTTTCATGAGTTTCGCGGCCACCGTAGTTTCTCCTGCAGGCTTGGAAGGGGAGGGCGAGGCGAGCGGTGTTCACATGGCTGCAAACTGCAGTTTCACCGCTAGAGGCCGCTAAACCCTCCACACTGGACCTTTAAGTCTAATTTAGTTGAGGAAGATAAGTGAGAACAGGTCGATGTTTGATGTTGGGACTTTTGGCGGACGGACAGAGGAGGAGCCAGGATATCATGGAGGCTGAAACTCGTGGTCCTAGATATATATTATGTAATCATAATGGAGCAGTCTGATGTGTAGAGGTGTGTGTGGTTATTCTGTAGGTGTTCAGGTGAGTTAATGAAGGTAAACCACGTGTGTGATGCCACTGCGCTGTGAAGCAGCTTTTCTCCAATCAGAGGCTGTAGATTTATCAACATATATGTCCTAAATACCAGAATACCACACAGACGGGCAAAGAGAATTTCAAGGTCAGGAAAAAAGCAAACTGAAGGATCGATCGTTCTAATCAATAACTAAAGGCTTCAGGCTCTCTCTCACCACAATGACCTGTTAACTGTTGAATGCAGATAATAGCAAGTCCTTTACAAACAGTTCTTATATTCAGTAATAATTCATATTCTGGGGATCTTAGCTCTTAATGATGTTTTTATTTTTTATCACTTGAAACACTTTCAGTTCATTTCTGTCTGAGGTCACAATCAGCCAATCACAGATGTTTGAGTGTGACATCACACACAGAACGTTATTTTCATCTGTCTCTCTGCCTGTCTGCCTGTCTGCCTGTCTGAGTGCCTGCCTGACTGACTACCTGCCTGTCTGTCTGCCTGTCTGTCTCTCTGACTGTCTGACTGCCTGTCTGTCTGTCTGTCTCTCTGCCTGTCTGTCTGCCTGTCTGTCTCTCTGTCTGACTGACTGACTGACTGTCTCTCTGCCTGTCTGACTGACTACCTGCCTGTCTGTCTCTCTGCCTGTCTGAGTGCCTGTCTGTCTGACTGCCTGTCTGTCTCTCTGTCTGTCTCTCTGCCTGTCTGTCTGTCTGTCTGTCTGTCTGTCTGTCTGTCTGACTGACTGCCTGTCTGTCTCTCTGACTGTCTGACTGACTGTCTGTCTCTCTGCCTGTCTGACTGACTGTCTCTCTGCCTGTCTGTCTGACTGCCTGTCTGTCTCTCTGCCTGTCTCTCTGCCTGCCTGCCTGCCTGTCTGACTGACTGCCTGTCTGTCTGTCTGTCTGACTGACTGCCTGTCTGTCTGACTGTCTGTCTCTCTGCCTGTCTGACTGTCTGTCTGCCTGTCTGACTGACTGTCTCTCTGCCTGTCTGACTGCCTGCCTGTCTGACTGCCTGCCTGCCTGTCTGACTGACTGCCTGTCTGTCTGTCTGTCTGACTGACTGCCTGTCTGTCTGACTGTCTGTCTCTCTGCCTGTCTGACTGTCTGTCTGCCTGTCTGACTGACTGTCTCTCTGCCTGTCTGACTGCCTGCCTGTCTGACTGACTGCCTGCCTGTCTGACTGTCTGTCTGACTGCCTGACTGTCTGCCTGTCTGTCTGTCTGCCTGTCTGACTGCCTGTCTGTCTGTCTGTCTGTCTCTCTGCCTGTCTGTCTGACTGTCTGACTGCCTGCCTGTCTGACTGCCTGTCTGACTGACTGTCTCTCTGCCTGTCTGACTGCCTGTCTGTCTGCCTGTCTGACTGACTGTCTCTCTGCATGTCTGACTGCCTGTCTGTCTGCCTGTCTGACTGACTGTCTCTCTGCCTGACTGCCTGCCTGTCTGTCTGCCTGTCTGTCTGCCTGTCTGACTGACTGTCTCTCTGCCTGTCTGACTGCCTGACTGTCTCTCTGCCTGTCTGACTGACTGTCTCTCTGCCTGTCTGTCTGCCTGTCTGTCTGCCTGTCTGTCTGCCTGTCTGACTGCCTGTCTGCCTGCCTGTCTGTCTGCCTGTCTGACTGCCTGTCTCTCTGCCTGTCTGACTGACTGTCTCTCTGCCTGTCTGACTGCCTGTCTGTCTGCCTGTCTGACTGACTGTCTCTCTGCCTGTCTGACTGCCTGCCTGCCTGTCTGTCTGCCTGTCTGACTGCCTGTCTGTCTGCCTGTCTGACTGACTGTCTCTCTGCCTGTCTGACTGCCTGTCTGTCTGCCTGTCTGACTGACTGTCTCTCTGCCTGACTGCCTGCCTGTCTGTCTGCCTGTCTGACTGCCTGTCTGCCTGTCTGACTGACTGTCTCTCTGCCTGTCTGACTGCCTGACTGTCTCTCTGCCTGTCTGACTGACTGTCTGTCTGCCTGTCTGTCTGCCTGTCTGTCTGCCTGTCTCTCTGCCTGTCTGACTGCCTGTCTGCCTGCCTGTCTGTCTGCCTGTCTGACTGCCTGTCTCTCTGCCTGTCTGACTGACTGTCTCTCTGCCTGTCTGACTGCCTGTCTGTCTGCCTGTCTGACTGACTGTCTCTCTGCCTGTCTGACTGCCTGTCTGTCTGCCTGTCTGACTGACTGTCTCTCTGCCTGACTGCCTGCCTGTCTGTCTGCCTGTCTGACTGCCTGTCTGTCTGCCTGTCTGACTGACTGTCTCTCTGCCTGTCTGACTGCCTGACTGTCTCTCTGCCTGTCTGACTGCCTGTCTCTCTGCCTGTCTGACTGACTGTCTCTCTGCCTGTCTGACTGCCTGTCTGTCTGCCTGTCTGTCTGCCTGTGTTTCAGGAGCAGCAGAAGTTGAAGCTGCCAAACAGAGACGGTCAGGAGTCAGTGAGGAACATTCAGCTCAGAGACTCAAACACTGCTCAGGTAAACACAGGTGTGTGTGTGTGTGTGTGTGTGTGTCATGGATGTATTAATAGACGTATTAACAGAACTTACAGGACGCCTCCAACTGATATGAAGTTTTAATCCTAGTCTAGAAAAGACATTTTAAATTGCGTGACGTCTTGATGTAAAGTCTGTGGACCGAACAGGACAAACACTACTGAGCATGTGCAGTGGGACACAACACTAAGTTAGAAAAGTGTTTTGGTTTATTCGCTAAACAATTAATTTTTCATTCAAGCATGTGGACGCCACATCCATGATGTGTGTGTGTGTGTGTGTGTGTGTGTGTGTGTGTGTGTGTGTGTGTGTGTGTGTGTGTGTGTGTTTACCTAATGTTTCTGTGTGTGCCTGTTCCCTCACCTGGTTACCATGGTTACCAACAGAAGCTGCAGGTGGCCATATCAGATGCTCACGTGGCACAGCAGCAGCACCGCATGGCGAGACAGAAGTCACAGCGCTTCCTCAAATTGAACAACAAACAGTGAGGTCACTTCCTGTCAGCACATTCACTTCCTGCCCACTGCTGATTTATATTAAATATCTTAAACTGCATCTTAAATGCAGGACTGTTCCTTTAAGAGATATAAACACTGACCTGTCACATGACCCACACTGAGCTCTGAGTTAACAGGTTTCGTTTCTCAGTTTAGACGTTATTTTATTTTATTTCATTTTGTTTTTAGAAGGTCGGCTTCAAATTCTTTATTATTAATTTAGGTACATGGTTCAATATTATTTTGTATATTTTGTGAACAGAGATGATTTCCAGTTTACATCTGAGAACAGAAACAGATTCAAGTTCTGTGTTTCTAAATATTTAAATGAACTTTCTGTCGACACAAACACCTGCTCAGGTGGACCCGTCCAAAGAGCTGACTCAGCAGGGTTGTGGGTTTGAATGTATACATAGTCATGATGCTGTGAGGCATTCTGGGTAAAAAGCCTTCAACAAATGGCCGCTGGAGTCATGTGATTGTTTAACTGCCACCTCTGTCAGCAGTACACGTTCTGAAACAAACAACGACTTCCTGTCGCTAAAGAGTGAAAAACTTAACCTCACCTGCTGTAGAAATGTGTATCTGACAAGTTTAATGGGCTGCAGCTAAAAACTGTAAATATTTTAAAAATGAACCAAAATTCATTGAGTCATCCTGATTATAATACTTTCATTCTGTGTGTCCAAATGTTTATAAATGAATAGAAATGTGGTGAAATGTTGAGTTATTCAGAAGGTTTTCTTTTGTCTTTTATATTTTAGTCTCTTCAGTTTGAGGACTTTGGGCCTGTTTGAATATGACGCCATAAAAACATGTTGCACTAAACAAATATTTACAGTAATCAGTTTGTTGATGTTGATGAATGTTTGCTGTCGTTCAACTTCAGAGAAATAAACACATGAAGATCTGAAAATAATAATCCAACAAGTTAATGAATATCTTATTAACTCAGAAGAGAATAAAACGTCTGAGATGAAATTCAGAATTCAGACTTTGAATTTAGACAGTCGACTGTTTAAATTCCCAAATTCATGATTCAGTTTGATTCATCGAAGTTCGACGTGTTTGTTTTTTCTTTCATCGATCGGTAAATCGGTGAGTTTTACCTGCAGATCTTTCTGTTTACAAACTGAAGAATGAAAAGTGTTTCTCATGAAGAACAAATGAAGTGTTTACATGTGAACAGAATCTGTTTGATTGCTGAGTGACATGAAGAAATATTTTCCCCTTTATAATCTTTGCTGTCTTCATGTTGGTTTGTGTGGCAGAAGTTTGAAGGAAAGAACCGACCTGTAACCTGAACACGTTTCTATAAAGATTTAATGACGTCTGGTGGACTGTGTGTTTAAGGGTGGACTTTGGGATCCGAGTCGGACGTCTCCAGCTCTATTCACAAAACATCTTTATCGATTGTTTTGATTTATTGCACCTTAAAGTCTGAGCTCACGTGGAGAGGGAGCCAATGACGGGAAGCTAAAATTGGTGTGATATGAACAAATTTTCTGATTTGCTGCAGCTTTCTGAACCATCTGAACCTTTTTGTATTGGCACGCTGCAGACCTGACAGAAAAACGTTACAATAATCAAGTCTGGATGAAACAAAGGCGTGAATGAGGATCGATATTTATCCATCATTAAAATATTTCCCGGATCTCCACTGACTGAAACATGAAGAACTTTTTCAGGTGTAATAAATGCTCTTCAGATCTCAGTTTGCTCAGCAGTTCATTAAGTGCACATTAAATAATAAAGTAAAATAAATACATACATCAGAGTTCAGTTTGAGGACTGATTTGTTGATCCTGGATCAAGTTATCTTGTTTGAGTGCTGATCATGTGACTGCAGGTACATGAGGTAGGTGTGTTGGGAACCCTCCCAGCATGCACTGGGGCAACAGACTCATGGGCTGCGTCTCATTAGCAGTTCGTCAGCCCTTGGACTAATGAAACACAGCCGTCTTTCATTACTCGCTCAACTCCGCCCGGCCGGCTCCGCCGCCATCATGAGTGTCGTTCCATTTGTCTGAAAACTGAAGTGAACTCGGTGAGATCGACCCTCGGAGGGCTGATGGTCACTCAGAGGTGTATATCACCCACAATGCATTGCAGTCATGCATTTGGTGCAAGAAAACACATCCATGGTCACGTGGCAGTAACATAAAACAGAAAAATGTAACGTAACTAACTGCAGTTAATATTTACTGGGACTGTTGTTTCATTTCTTGATTCCCAACACGTGTAAACACACGGAGACACTGAGATAAAAACCCGCAGCAACAACAGTTCTGATCATGATGCAGATCACAAACACAAATGTCTAAATCAGAAACTGACGCCACTAACTACCAAGCGTGGCTGCGTTTTAATTATCCGCAGAAGACGCTTCGCCTCGTTGAAGCGAGTCTGCAGCTGTTTCTGATGATTTGTAAAAAGCGGTAAAGCGCTGAGCTGTCGATCCATCACAGTTTGGTGTGAAGGGTACAAGGGAGGCGCGTCCCATTTAAACCCCGCCCCTCCCCCGCCCGCTCTCCAAGAGGCCTCCGTGAGACGTCTGCTGTTACGTGATGTATCGAGGCCCGAGGGGGGGCGGAAACACTAATGAAACGCAGCCTAGTCCCATTTTCTGGGTTCCTGCGTTGGTACTGGTGTCTTGTGTTCTACATTGTTCTCTGCAATGTTTTCACACTTTGATCACTTTTAAGCATTAGATATTAATATTAATGTGTTCACACTGCGAGTGATGTTGGTGTATGATTGGTTCATGATGAACATAAACCTGCTTTAATTGCATCAACAATGTTCTGGCTCCGTCTTTTAACTAGTTTATTTTTTAAATCATTTATACGTATAGGTAACTCTTCATTATGAAAAGTATACTGTGATAACACCAACAGAGCATAATGATTTCTCAATAAGCTGCATGTTTTCATCTAAAATCATAAATAAATCAACACACATTATAAATCTAAGAAAGAAAATGACTTCCTGTTTGTGGTTCACCGTAAAGCATCTCGGTCCTGATCCAGCTAACTGCCAATCAGGTGCACTTTTGCAGGTTTGGTTTAAGGACTTGTTGCTATGACAACAGTTCCAGATTCATTTTAAAACAGCTTCGAAGAAACAAAAAGTTCAGACTCTCTTCAACGTTCTAATCTGGATAATCCACGATCCTCACCATCATCCGATGAGTCTGCTGGCAGGCTTCATTTAACATCACGGACGTTCCTGCAACAACAACAAAGTTCGACTCAGAGTTCATTAGTTACGTTCGAACAATTCGAAAACTGACCAGTTTCAGCAGGTTTTGATCAAATGTAGACAAGATACCTGAGTATGACCTTTATTCAGAGCTGTGCCCTGATTGGACACTTGGGACAACAGGTGTGAGATAATTAGTTTTTCCATGGTGGGCGGGGTCCAGGTTACCTGCATGACGTGTTGCAGGTGTGCTGGTCACCGGCTGTGTAAATTATTCACCGTTAAAATAAATGTTAGAGCCAGTTTAGTATATTTATTCAGTTTGATATTTGCATTGTCGCCACATTTAGATCGCAGAAGCGAGAAGAGAGTTTATTCTGCTCTTGTTATCGAGCTCCTAGTGACGCGATCAGTATCGGCCCTTCTGTTGAAACAGGCTGCGAGTGGCTCGCCCCTCTGCGTAGGAGACGCCCTCAGACGCTACTTGGTTAGGTAGTAGGAAGTCACGTGACTCCCATGTCGTGACTTGTAACGTAACTTTAAATAACTCAACGTTAACTTTTAGTTTCACACGGGACACAAGCCCTGGGCTCCTGAGTGAAAGCCCTGTTTGTTTGGCCCGTCCGTCCGCCCGTCCACCACCTCCACCTCCACCTCCACCTCCACAGGCGGACTTTCTCGCTCTTTGTGTGGCTTGTTATACTACGTCACCTGGCAGCCTCTGTGCGTCCCTGAAGGGCAGCTTGTGCGTCTGTATACAACGCAGAGGGGCGTGGCCAATCGTCGATATTTGACGCCCTGGGAATGAGAACGGGCGGAGTCACGTGGTTGAATCAGGAAAAGGTCCTCAGCCATAAGGCCTGTTTGCATGTATCTGGCCTTTGATAGGGAAGAAGCTAAGGAATATGAATCCATTGTAAGTCAACATATTTCTATTACCATTCCAGAGTAAAAAATAAGATTTTCATCCTCACCTAGTATAAAATCTAAATTTCAAGGCAATGTCACCATCCCCTGCTCCAGCCTCAAAACAAAAGGCGATCGTGCCCTCGCTGTTTTAGCCCCAACCCTCTGGAATCATCTTCCACAAATCCGATTGGCTGAATCTTTGGACTGCATCTCTGTAGGCAGGCCTTTTCACAGCTCTCCATCCCGGTCTTGTGTTTTGGTTTGTTTCAGTGTGGTTTTGTGTTTTTGTATTGTCATATGACTTTATTTATCTTTTCTTTTATATTTTCTGTGTGTGTGAAGCACTTTGTAACTGTGTGTTATACAAATAAAGCTTTACTTATTTTCTTACTTACATTATAACCAAGATCCCGTGGCTAATAATGCAGCGGAATGTGTTCTCATGCTCCTTGACTATAGCTACACTAAAAATACACTAAAATACATTATTTATGATACAGTTTATAAAGATATACTCAGGCTCCATGTTTTAGCCATGTTTCCTGTTTAATTGTTGACTGATTACTGGGAAACACCCAGTAATCAGCTGTGACCTGAGCCACTGAACTGGTGAGCCGCAACATCTGCTTTGTACCACGTACAAACAAAACCGTGTCGTGCTCACATTAGGGTTTCGACTTCAGGACAAACAGACGGAAGGTTGTTGATGTATAGACTGAACAGGAGTGGACCAAGAATAGATCCTTGATCGATTATTATTTACAGAAACTGAGTTAGTAGGGTATGATTCCACTGCACCGTTAGATAAGTTACATTTGGATAGCGTAGCGAGGAGAACTTTGTGATTGACAGTGTCAAAAGCTTTCCTGACATGAAGAACCTACAACATCAACGATCTGCTCAGCAGCCTCGGATACTGTCGGGAGAATGCCGATTGGCCTAAAATCATCTTTTGCCCTAGAAGGTTTGAGGGACCTGATGATTTTCATGACTTCTGGCTCGGTGATGTTTTTTACGGTAAAGGCAGGTTCTGCTACAGTTGCTGGGCACACGCTATCCCGGTTAACTGAGAAACCCCGGGCAGTATCAGCCACAGAGACAACAAAGTACTGACTGAAGGCCTTTAGTCCCTTGAGAGGTTTCCATCAGGGTCATTTCAAGCGATTTCCTAGTGTTGTGGTGATGTACTGTCAGCTTTTTTAACTGATTCCAGATCATTTTAGCATTTCCTCTGGCCTCATTTATAGCTGTTATAAAAAGGTTTGCCTTCACTGCCTTATTCCTTATGAAACGTGTCATGTTGTAGTTTTGTTTTGATGGCAGTTTTTAAGGCAAGGTCACGCTCTTTCATACATTTTTAAATGTCATCATTTATCCAAGAGAGACAATTCTTTTTAGCCCTATTTTAATCTTGCGAGTAAATTCTGTGTGAATTTCAGACAATCCTGTTCCAGTTTAGCTCCCGACAACAACTCGTTCCAGTTTAGCTGTTGCAATGAAGTTTTGAAATTGTCCTGCTCACTCTTTGGGATTCTGTTAGATTCGCTATTCAGCTTCCTGGCCACTATGATCAGACAGTCCAGTTAGCATAATAAATGATTTTAATATTAAATGACTGCAAAGCTGTCATGAATGAATTAGTTTGAACTGGAACGTACGTCTGCCCCTCTCTGGAGGACTAAGAGAGAAGTGTTTCTGTTACCGACTGAGGACGGCGGTAATTGATGTTTAGTGCTAATTAACCCTTTCTTTAAATGAGCTAGGATAGAGTTCAGTTCTTGTGCAGCTAATGAAATAAAATGTAAATAAATAAAAAAAGACATGATTGAACTCAAACCTTAAACTATGTGATATCAGTGGGCGGTTGTGATGTACTCCACATGTTCATGTGTCATTATAAATTAAAATAAAAAGATGAAGCAGGTCAATTAAATGTACGCTAGAATTATTAGAAAGTCATGAGATGTTTGTGTTAATAATATCTGAAAGGTGACGTGTTCCTCTGGTTTGTCTTGGATAGAAATGTGTGGCTTTATTTCCAATAAACAACTTATTATGAAATGCAGGAGGTTCTCTGGCCTGCAGGCTGGTAACACTCCTGATCTTTCATACATTTCCATAATGTAGTTTGTCGCAGTTTCTGTAAATAAATCAGACTGTTTGATCCTCCCAGCCGAGTCCCAGCCCTCCCGCAGGAGGCGGCAGAGACACGCTGGAACCTGAATCTGTACTGACCATCAGATTTCAGAGAACACTTTTAAGACTCAGCTGGTAAATATTCGGTCCAGTTCTGATCACAGTAAAGTTCCACTGGTTCCACTGGTTCCACTGGTGAATAAAGGTTCACCTCCCACAACACAGAGAGAGAAGAAGAACATCATGGAGGTTAATGTGTGTGACAGCTGTCTAACACACACACACACAGTGAGCGTGTTGCTCTGCAGGTCGTCATGGCAACATTAGGAAAAACAGGATGAAGATGATGAAGATGATTTCCAGATGTTGGATGTTTTTGCTGACTTGTTTATATTTTTGAAACAGAAACAAACTGAGCTGTCTCCAGTTTGTCAGTTTTCAGGCTGAAGTGTGAGCCGATGTTAACTGTTGTCTCTGCAGAGTGAGCTGACCCTCAGTCAGTTTTTATCGGCACTCAGAAGGAGCTCCGACTGAAACTGGAGACACATGGAGGAGGAGGGGGAGTTCCAGATGCATCATGGGTAATTCTCCTGCAGTAATCTGACCTCAGATCTGCTGCTGTCGGTGGAAACGTCTGGAACAGATTCAAAACACAGCTGAGCTCAGGTTTCATCACACAGCATGAAGTGAAGAGAGAGTGAAGCAGTGAGACTACTATTATTCTACTGAAACTCTACTGTGACTCTACCGAGACTACTGTGACTCTACTGAAACTACTGAGACACTACTGTGACTCTACTGAAACTACTGTGACTCTACCGAAACTACCGAGACTCTACTGAAACTACTGAAACTCTACTGCGACTCTACTGAAACTACTGTGACTCTACCGAAACTACCGAGACTCTACTGAAACTACTGAGACACTACTGTGACTCTACTGAAACTACTGTGACTCTACCGAAACTACCGAGACTCTACTGAAACTACTGAAACTCTACTGTGACTCTACTGTGACTCTACTGAAACTACTGAGACTCTACTGTGACTCTGCTGAGACTACTGTGACTCTACCGAAACTACTGAGACTCTACTGTGACTCTACTGAAACTACTATTATTCTACTGAAACTACTGAGACTCTACTGAAATTACTGTGACTCTACTGAAACTACCGAGACTCTACTGAAACTACTGAAACTCTACTGTGACTCTACTCAGACTACTGTGACTCTACCGAGGCTACTGAGACTCTACTGTGACTCTACTGAAACTACTGTGACTCTACCGAGGCTACTGTGACTCTACTGAAACTACTGAAACTCTACTGTGACTCTACTGAGACTACTGTGACTCTACTGAAACTACTGAGACTTTACCGTGACTCTACTGAGACTACTGTGACTCTACTGAAACTACTGAAACTCTACTGTGACTCTACCGAAACTACTGAGACTCTACTGAAACTACTGAAACTCTACTGTGACTCTACTGAGACTACTGTGACTCTACTGTGACTCTACCGAAACTACTGAGACTCTACTGTGACTCTACCGAGACTACTGAGACTCTACTGTGACTCTACCGAAACTACCGAGACTCTACTGAAACTACTGAAACTCTACTGCGACTCTACCGAGACTACTGTGACTCTACTGAAACTACTGAGACACTACTGTGACTCTACTGAAACTACTGTGACTCTACCGAAACTACCGAGACTCTACTGAAACTACTGAAACTCTACTGTGACTCTACTGTGACTCTACTGAAACTACTGAGACTCTACTGTGACTCTGCTGAGACTACTGTGACTCTACCGAAACTACTGAGACTCTACTGTGACTCTACTGAAACTACTATTATTCTACTGAAACTACTGAGACTCTACTGAAATTACTGTGACTCTACTGAAACTACCGAGACTCTACTGAAACTACTGAAACTCTACTGTGACTCTACTCAGACTACTGTGACTCTACCGAGGCTACTGAGACTCTACTGTGACTCTACTGAAACTACTGTGACTCTACCGAGGCTACTGTGACTCTACTGAAACTACTGAAACTCTACTGTGACTCTACTGAGACTACTGTGACTCTACTGAAACTACTGAGACTTTACCGTGACTCTACTGAGACTACTGTGACTCTACTGAAACTACTGAAACTCTACTGTGACTCTACCGAAACTACTGAGACTCTACTGAAACTACTGAAACTCTACTGTGACTCTACTGAGACTACTGTGACTCTACTGTGACTCTACCGAGACTACTGAGACTCTACTGTGACTCTACCGAAACTACTGTCACTCTACTGAAACTACTGAGACTCTACTGTGACTCTACTGAAACTACTGAAACTCTACTGTGACTCTACCGAGACTACTGAGACTCTACTGTGACTCTACTGAGACTACTGTGACTCTACTGAGACTACTGTGACTCTACTGAAACTACTGAAACTCTACTGTGACTCTACCGAAACTACTGAGACTCTACTGTGACTCTACCGAGACTACTGAGACTCTACTGTTACTCTACCGAGACTACTGTCACTCTACTGAAACTACTGAGACTCTACTGTGACTCTACTGAAACTACTGAAACTCTACTGTGACTCTACTGAGACTACTGAGACTCTACTGAGACTACTGTGACTCTACTGAGACTACTGTGACTCTACTGAAACTACTGAAACTCTACTGTGACTCTACCGAAACTACTGAGACTCTACTGTGACTCTACTGAGACTCTACTGTGACTCTACTGAGACTACTGTGACTCTACCGAGACTACTGTGACTCTACTGAAACTACTGAGACTCTACTGTGACTCTACCAAGACTACTGTGACTCTACTGAAACTACTGAGACTCTACTGTGACTCTACTGAGACTACTGTGACTCTACTGAAACTACTAAAACTCTACTGTGACTCTACTGAAACTACTGAAACTCTACTGTGACTCTACCGAGGCTACTGAGACTCTACTGTGACTCTACTGTGATTCTACTGAGACTACTGAGACTCTACTGAGTCTCTACTGTGACATTACTGAGACTACTGTGATTCTACTGAAACTACTGAGTCTCTACTGTGACTCTACTGAGACAACTATTATTCTACTGAAACTCTACTGTGACTCTACTGTGACTCTACCGAGACTACTGTGATTCTACAGAGACTCTGTAATTCTACTGAGACTCTCTGCGATTCTACTGTGATTCCACTGTGATTCTACTGAGACTGTGATTCTACTGGGACTCTGTGATTCTTCTGAGACTCTACTGAGACTACTATTATTCTACTGATACTCTGTGTGATTCTACTGAGACTCTCTGTGATTCTACTGTAACTCTATTGTGATTCTACTGAGACTCTCTGTCATTTTATTGAAACTACTGAGACTCTACTGTGATTCTACTGAGACTACTATTATTCTACTGAGACTGTGATTCTACTGAGACCCTGTGATTCTTCTGAGACTCTACTGAGACTACTATTATTCTACTGATACTCTGTGTGATTCTACTGAGACTCTCTGTGATTCTACTGTAACTCTATTGTGATTCTACTGAGACTACTATTATTCTACTGAGACTGTGATTCTACTGAGACTCTCTGTGATTCTACTGTAACTCTATTGTGATTCTACTGAGACTACTATTATTCTACTGAGACTGTGATTCTACTGAGACCCTGTGATTCTTCTGAGACTCTACTGAGACTACTATTATTCTACTGAGACTCTCTGTGATTCTACTGTGACTTTACTGTGATTCTACTGAGACTACTGTGATTCTACCGAGACTCTGTGATTCTACTGAGACTACTATGATTCTACTGAAACTACTGAGACTCTACTGTGATTCTACTGAAACTACGAAGACTCTACTGATACTATATTAGTCTACTGAGACTCTACTGTGATTCTACTGAGACTACTGTGATTCTACTGAGACTTTACTGTGACTCTACCGAGACTACTATGATTCTACTGAAACTACTGAGACCAACATATTGTAGGCCAAAAATTGTAAGAATCATGCAAGTACATCAACTTTATGAAATATGTAACTTTATGATGTATATTTTGTCACACCTTAATTTGTCACTTTTTTGTAATATGTCGCATTGCAATAAAAAATGTATTAATTTAAAAAATAAAATAGTAAAGCCATCAGAAGAGCAAGATTCCTAAAAGCTCATCAAATGTTAAAAACTTAAAAACATGAAAACATGAAAAACATTTTTTCTCTGATTTCTAAGTCGATTTATGGAGGTTCATTCCGGATGGAAATCAGAGTTATGACTCTGAGAAGTCAGTCTTTGTCCTGCTGAATGTCCAAGTCTCTTACAGACCATATCCTCTCATTTCACCAGGGTTAAAATGCCGTCCAGTTTCTGATGATGATGAAGGTTCAGCTTCCTTTCAGATTAAATTCTGATTAATAAACTCAATTTCAGGACGCTCATCCTGTCTCCACGGAAACACACTCACTGATTTATGGTTTCCTTGACAACAGTTTGATGACTTCCTGTTCCTGCACAGCTGAGACAGGAAGTGAAGACTCATCACATCTCTGCAGGTCATCATGTGTTCGAGCTTTATCTGTTTCTGTGACAGAGTGAAGGTCAATTTGAACAAAGAAGGAGACATTTTTATCAAACTAGTTAAATATGAACCGATGAAGAACAAATCAGTTTATAGAGAACATTTATTAAACACAGCCAGGAGAAAACAACAAGAAAACAACAGAACAGAGAAGAAGAAAAGGAGAGGATTGGTGGAAGGGAGCGAAAAGAAATGAAAGAATATGAAAGAGGAAAAAGAAAAGAAAAGCACATACAAGTAAAGAAAAAGGAGTATGGAAGGAAAGAAAAACACAACGAGACAGAAGAGCAAAGAAAAACAAGTCAACTTGGTCAATAAATGACGAACAAGAAAAGAAGAAAATATAAAATATGATCAGGAATTTAATTGCAGTAAGTTGGAATAAGCAGCAAATGCTCTCAATGATTACATTTACGTCAATGTTGATACTAAACTTTATTCAGCAACGAAGCCACAGAGGTGCAGACCTCCACTGTCGTTATTGTAGCCGCCGTCTGTGGCCACTCAGAGCTCTATGACAGCTACTACTACATATTTATACAGAGACCGGACAAAACAGGAGATTGCTTGTAGAAATGTAAGCGAGGACTACCAGGTAAGTTCTGAAAATGTGTGTCTGTTCCTTAAAATGACATCTACACGTTCTCCCTCATTAAAAATTCCCAAATCTATGATAATGCAATTTATATGTATATATACATATATATACTTGGGTAGTAACAACATTCTCTTGCCTTGTGCAAACCTCTGTGACAGTGATGATGCTCGAAAGATCCTCGAATCGTGGACAGAGCCCGGCCATTTTGCCTCGATGTTGGATATCAGGCAACTCCCATCGCAGATCCTCTGACAGCATACCGTCAGTGATCTGGCACATTTCGCTTGGCAGAGCATTCATTTAAAATTTCTCAGCATGACTGTGAGCGGTTGATGCAGTGGTGTCTTTCAAAATGTAAAATCCAGTTCAGAATTATGTGAACATTTGTCTCATGTTCCAGAATAATATTTTAAATGTCTGACTTTGTCGGAGGCCCTCTGCAGCTACATATTTGTGCTATGACATTTGGTTAGGAAAGGAAATACCTGATTTGTTTTTTTAATTCATGTAATTCATCAATCTGTGCTGATAAGGTAAAGTGAAACACTATTTCTGTACAGTTGCTTCTTTGTGTAAGGCTGACATTGAAATGGACATTTCTGTGAACAACTACCAAGGTAACCAGATTAACATCCAAAGAAGTGTTGACAACAAAACTAATTTGATCTACTTTCACAGATATATTAGTATTATTATTCTGCCTGACGGTGTATGGACAGCTGCCCCCAGTACATACCTGTACATTTAGGCTATGGAAAGATTTCCGATTGACATAGTCTGCTTCCACAGGTCCAGATGAGGCCTGGGTACGTACATGGGTGCAGTCTATGTCAGATATAACAGTGATTAAGTTAATACAGAGACATGTCAGCCTGTGGGCTACTTTACATTTGCAACTGAATACCATGCCTCCCTGATTCTCTGTGCTTCAAGATGGCCAGGGAAAGTGATGAAGATATTCACATACTGCTTTAGAGCAAAGTATGTCCTTATTTGCTGGGATACAGTTGCCTTCGCAAGACCTTTTCCATCACCGACACTGTGCAAGAATGTCCCACATGCAAAGAAACGCAGAGCTATGCAGACAGACTGAACAAGGCTTGGCTACGGTGAGTGTGAGTCCTTATGTGTGGTTCCAGCAGGCAACATAGGTGAACTATGCTGGGCCTACTGAACCTGCACCGCTCCCACAGATACTCACCGGAGAGGCCCGGTGGATCAGTCCTGTCTCTGAAGACCCTTGGGGCTGGAGGTGGTAACTCTCAGAGTAGGATCTGAGCACCTTCCTCCGCAGAGCGTCGATGAATGGACGTGCCATAGTTGGTTGTAACTGGTCTTTAGATGCACTGCTTATGTAGCCTAGGCCAATGTCAATTAACCTATTGCTTTTGGCTGTTATTGCACGACGACCTGCCCCTACTCTGCCTCTGATTGGCTCTGACCCTGATATTTTTACCCTAACCAATGCCTAAACCTAACCAATCTAACCAACGAAGGCAGCGAGTACTAGCCAATCAGAGGCAGAGTAGGGCGGGTCTTCGCGTAATGCGGGTGGGAAATGAAATAAGGCGGCTTTTGTAGACAGTGAAAGTGGTAAGACATGGTTTACATAACTTGTTTATTTTTATTAATTACGGACTTTGGAACTAAAAGAAACATGTAAATCCATCATTGGTCACATTGTGAGAAAAATAACTTCTGTTTCCGAACACAGAGATGACATAAGTGATGCAAGCATGAAAAGACACTTGACGGAAACTTTCTTTTGGGATTCTGTTTTTGGCCTCACGCAATCAGACTAATTCGACACAGGTTCAAGTAGTCAAGATAATAGCGTGTGACGCTATTCTTAAACAGCCCGAGTGGTGGAACATGAGAGCGTCAATATAATTTTTTGCAATTGTACTGTTAAGTATTTATGTAGCTATTTTCATTCTATTGGAGTAATTTAGATTGAGACTTATTTTATGTAGCATAAGCCTAAACGTTTGATTTCACATCCCATATAATTAAACACGTATTTAGGTCTATAGCCATTTATTATTGTTTAAAGTATTTAATTTGTTTTTTATTTAAGTTGATTTTCCATAAACTTGAAAGGTTTGACTAATAGTGGTTAATAAAGTCAAATAATATGGCGGCACAGCAGAAAGTCAGTGGTAAAATCTTTGCTTTCCCGTTGGGTCAGTGTTGCAGGATTTCTGCTTACAGTTAGCCTGCTTCGGACCAGGTTAGTTTCGCCGCATAAGTTTCCATAGTAACTGAGCTTGAACTGTGTTGAATTTGCTTTGTGGAACAGAATCAACTGAAAATGAGTCCCACTAACCGAAGTAAGGCTGGCTTATTTGGTAAAGTCGCTTTATGGAATAGGCCTCTGGTCTTTATCTCTAACCTGACAAAATAAAAACAGAAGGAGGTAAATAAAATAAAATGAAAACAAATCTGTGAAGTGGAGAGTAAATTCTTGAGAGTGATACCTCTGACAAAACAAAACAGGGGGTCTTTGACCTGAAACATTTTTTATATCACAGATTTAAACCCTGAAACTGACCCTGAACTTCCTGTGTGGAAATGAACTGTAGGAAATGCATAATGGGAAATTAATTGAGGGAAATGAACAGCAGGAAATGTTACCTGAGATATGAGACAGGATGGCTGAAGGTTCAGCTGAGAGTCAAACTAACAGAAGTGTGTTTTCTGTTGATGTTCTGTCTCTTCTTGGTTCCACAGTGAAACTGTTTCAGTGTTCAGGTATCTGAACGCCTCCTCCCGCTTCGTCACGTGACCTCTCAGTCCTCAGAGTTCAGACGGGGCTCTGCTTGGTCCTGTAGATGCTAAGCTCGGATCAGTCATGGTTGGATTAGAGAGTCCACATGCTGCTGCTGGTTTACAGACAGAGACTACGTCTACATGGAGCCGACTAAAATGCTGTTTTCATGTGAAAACGATTTGTGTCCGCACTAACAGAGTGTCCCGGTGTTTCAGTAGAGATGTCGGTCCACAGAAACACCTGAACAACATCAGAGCAAAATATAATATTTTGAGCAATATGTTAAACACATGATCCAGTTGAAAGCAGCACAGCTGCAGCTGCCAAATGCAGGAAGGACAGCTGGCAAAAAATCTCAGACTGTGTGAATGTGTAAATTAATGAATAGGCTTATAATATCACTGCCCCATCATTAGGGCATGAGATCTGACTATAATAACATTTATAATAAAAATAATAAAGTTTATTTGTATAGCACTTATCAAAACCAGCGTTACACATAAAACAAAACAGTAAAATACACAGGCAGGCAGGCACAGGGAATAAAAGAGGAATAAAACTTAAACACAGTGGATGGTTAAAAACCATAAATAAAACACTAAGGATAAAATGTAAAGACAACGGCTGAATTAAAACTTAAAATAGAGCAGTGCAAGACTGAAGTGCAGCGTCAAGAATAAAGTATAATGTAACTCAGTACTTAAGAATTAAAATATACCTAAAAAATTTAGGAAGGTAGGAAGATTTGTGTATCCCATTAATTGAATGTGGATCTGCTATGAACGACGATGCCATTCTCCAAGAGAACTGATTGGTCAGTAGCCAATATAGGCGGTGCTTTTATACCCACTGATCTGTTTTCTCCAACATAACCTGCTCCGGCGCAGGTCAGGTGTTCAGCGTAAGTTACCGTGGCGATCTACCCCGGTAAGAAGTGAACCACCGTCTTAAGACTAAAACCCAGGGTTAAACCTGAAGTTACCTCGCCAACCCCAAATCCTGCTTCGCAGTACAGTCCTTGGTGATGTGTCACTGATATTGTAAACAAATGCAGACAAAAGGATGAAGAAGTTTGTTTCGGTCAGTTTTCTGTCTCAGTAACATGATGTGTTTCAGTTTCGCTGTGCTGGCTGATTTTGTTTGTTTTGAAAAATATTCAATGAATCTCCCCTCTCGGTCCGCTAGCTGTGCGTTCAGTGTGAGCGCTGAAACCCTCCGGTGTTCGTACTCAGCCCCGGCTCTGTGAACAGGAAACACAACACAGAGAGACTCAGACCGAGCCGCACAGCACTGTTCAGCCATGATCTGTGTGTCAGCTGACTCTCTAGTTTAAGATCTGCTGCTGTTGTGATGTTAGCTGCAGCAGCAGGAGAGTTGTGAGCGTCGCTGTCTGGAGCTGCTGTGCTGGCTCTGGGAAACCGTCTGTCATGTACAGCTGTACCACTGCTAGTGTCTCTGTTGTCCGTTTGTCCCCTGTTGGTTCCCCTCCTGTGTGCATGTGTGTGTGCTGGCGGGGCGTGGCCTCCGGTGAACCCCCACTCAGAACCTGACACACCTGCTACTCATCTGCTGCTACTCACCTGTTCTCCATCCACCAATCAGGCCCATACAGTATATCTACCCGGCTCTTCTCAGTCTTTGTCAGATTGTTCTTTTACACTAGTGGTACGACGTCTCGGGCCTCTGAGCTTGCGTTATATAAACTTCTCCTGCATGTTTCCTGAGCCCACGATTAATCCTCTGACTCCTTGTGTTCAGGTTCACTCTTCAAACCGACACCTACCTCTGATCTACCCACCGGCTCTCCAGAAGCTTCTCGCCACGGGTTCGCCTCTGCTCCACTCCAGCCAGCCGTCCTCGCCAGGCTACCTGTGCTCACGGACTGCCTGCCTGAGCCTGGGAATCATCCTCGCATCACGGAGCCTCCCTCCACACACCTGGTTACTCTTTCGACTTGTTCGTACAATAAACCAAAGACTAACCACTTAACTCTGTTTTCGAGTCGTGCTTTTGGGTCCAGAATCTGTGTGTATTATAACACTCGTCCTCTCTGGCTGTTAGCTTTGCAGCAGCAACTGTAGGGACAGTTAACTAACCCATAACCTAGCTAACGTTAGTTATATTACTTGCTGTGTTGTTGTTGTTGGCCATATGGTATATGTCATGGTATTAGATTTCTACAGAATTGCATACTCCACCTTTTAATTACTGAGAATAAAACTGGTTTAACAGTAATCAGTGTTGCCAACTTGACGACTTTGTCACTAGATTTGGCAACTTTTCAAAACCTCTTAGAGACTTATTTCTAAAAAGCAACAAATGACAAATTTAGCGACTTATTCAGACCATCAGGGAAAAGGCGAGAAATATATTGTATTGTAATTCATTCCCATGCTGCGTGTCTCTTCGCTGTGAGCAGGCGGTCAGTGTGCAGCAGCTTCACTCTTTCTCTCTGGATTAGGATGTTATAGCTTGTAAATATGTCAAAAGTTTGTTTGATCTTGTTAATATTTAAATTGTTCATTTGATGTTCTCCCTCCCTTTTGTAGATTTTTATTTTTTAAACTTTACTTCAAATACACGACGTCCATGTAGTGAGTTTGATTAGTTGGCCAAAGATTATCTCTACATTTATGTCTTAAATGAAGATAATCTCTCCCTCACTGCACAAAGCGTTACGAAAACGAATGCGTGATGGCATCATCAACATGCAAATGAGCGTATGATGTCATCTGGCGACATTTGGAACTACTGCGGTCGAATAGTCTTTTTTGCTCAGGAAGCTTCCTGACTGAGTGAAATGAGTGGCAGCCATAAGAGCTGGTCGAATTCTCTAAATGCTAAGGAAAGGCGCTTCAATGCTTCCTTTCACATCTCCTTTAGCAGGAGCAGTATGTTGGTGTTCAAGTTTTCTGTCTGCTGTAGTGTAAACGTTCTCTTGTTGTAAATTGTTAAAAACTATTAGGTATAAGTTATTCCGGCCATATAATTAATACAAAAAAACATGAGTTTTGCGCACTATTTA
Organism: Siniperca chuatsi; assembly: GCF_020085105.1. NCBI lineage: Eukaryota > Metazoa > Chordata > Actinopteri > Centrarchiformes > Sinipercidae > Siniperca > Siniperca chuatsi. The sequence continues at coordinate 81,798 of NC_058042.1, read as the reverse complement.
GTATGATGTCATTAGACTGCCCTTCTCTCAGCACCCCCAACTGTGACTGACCTGCAGCGTCCCTGCCTGTACTTTTTTATTTCCATTCCAACCTTGTTAATATTTTTCCCCAGGTCGTCCATGTTTATACTGCCTGCATGAAACAACAGAAGATTGTAGTTTCCCCAGGCAGACCCACGTCAATAACATCCGCTGTCGCATAATTACGTCACCTAGCGTCAGTGCAGTCGGATTCTCTCAGCACCGCGGGGTCTTTTCCTGAGTCCTGACGGATTCTCCTTCACATCTTTCCTTGACCTCATGATGTTTTCCATTGAGGTCAAAGAAAAGTGTTTAAGAAAAGACATAGGAGGGACTTTTCGACCGCAGCCCTGGTCTCTGTTGATTACTGACTGACTGTAAAGCTGAAAGTCAGGACTGATGTGAAGACAGACAAAGTTTATCATTTAAATGATACGAGCAGCTTTTCTTAATTAATAATATCCACTTTATCTAATCAGTCTCGCTGAGACTGAGATCTCTTTTTCAAGAGAGACCTGACAACAAGAAACATGATCAGACAACCAGCAACAGAAACAGAAATAAGGCCAGACAACCACAATCAACAAAGAATTAAAAAAAACTATTACAAGAGTAAAAAACATCAGATAATAAAGCTTTAAAATCTGCAAGGGGAATAAACAAATCCAGCTTGAGGGCAGTTTGTGCTTCATGTCACAGTCTGTCTCCCTGTCCCTCCTCTCCTGCCACATTCCCTATTCCCCAGTCTCCTTCATTGCCATTTTCCATCCATCCACCAGATGCCCTCGGACTTTCCCTCCTTGTGCAATATTCTGTGTAATACTTCCGTGCAATATTAGTTTTCCCCTTGTTAGTTTTTTCTTATTTATTGCTACTGATACTATATACCTCAATTACTCTTTGACAGTACATGCACCTCCGCTTATTAATATTATTTATTACATAAGGAGTTACATTGTATTTTAGACTGTACTTTCATCACCAACCAGTAAAACCACTTGGTACTTGACACTTAGTTTATCTTATACCGACAGGATACTTAATTTATTTCTGACCTGTTTTATAGTGTTTTTTTTTTTTTCTAGTACTTTCTCCTGTGTGCACTGACGTAAAGACGAGCTACTGTAACAAAGAGTTTCCCTACCGGGATCAATAAAGTATTTCTGATTCTGATTCTGATTCTGATTCCACATCACCTGACTGCCCCACCCATCTTCACACCTGTTCCCACTTCCCTCATCTGCTCTGCAGTTGCCTGGCCTTCCCCGCCCACCTCCTCACCTGCATGTAATTCCCTCATCAGCCTCTCAGGTCATATACCGGCCTGTCTGCTCACCGTTCTGCATTTGTGTCCTTTCACGTGCTGCCTCACATGCACCAGCCGTGACAGTTCATTTAAACGGTGCAGAGTACCTGAAACCAGTTCTGCCAAGATTAGCGAGTATATATGGTATATCTGAGGTTATGTAGTTGTTGAAGCGTGCAGTTACAAGATTTGACTGAGAGCAGAGATGGGAGTAGAGGTTTATAGATAAATATCATGAGGTAATTATTTCTTTTTGTCAGTAAAGAAGTCCATCCAGCTCTGTGATAGAGAGCAGAGATGAGTATGAAATGTGTCATTAGAGATAAAGTGTGATGCACTATGATGAACAGGGTTTAGCTGCAGTAATGATGGAGCAGCGTGACAGTACAGAATGTCTCTGTAATCCAGTGCAGACAGTAAAGTTGACTGAACAGTTACGACAAACAAACTTTCTTTCTATAAAGAAAGTCTAGATTAATTTTTAAATTTTTAGCCAGATGTTGAATATGAATCTTGATTGACAGTCTGCTGTCACTGTTTGACCTAGAAAGAGTGATCTGGGTACCGTTTTAAAGTTTTAATGACAGAACAGTCAGAGACAGCAGTGGTTGTATTTAGTCTTATCTGCATTTAAACCAAGTCTATGATTAAGACGTGATTTGTGGAAAGCATCAAAGGCAGACTTAAGATGAGTTGTATACAGTATATACAGTAGGTGATATGAGGGGGGATGCCATCGCCCTTGTTAGCAAAATGACCAAAGTCCTTCCCCCTTGTTAACCGGCTCAAAAGATTCTCTGTGCTTTGTCTCGTAGTGACGCTTTTAATAATCGCCAGGTCCTGGAACATCCGAGACACACTGGTTTTGGACTGCATGTGGGAAGACTGAACACGTTAGTCTGTCCATTCTTGATTAAAAGCTCTGTTTCCACTGTCTACTTTTCTCTCTTCAGAGTGTGCGTCTCTCACTCACTGACTCGAGTCGCAGTGATTATCAGAATGCACAGATTTGATTGGCTGAGTAGCATCATGTGAGAAGATGATTTACAACGCATGCAATTGGTCTGTGAGTTTCCTGCTAGACCAGCGCTTTAAAGGCTATATATATGTGTGTGTGTGTATGTGTGTATCTATCTATCTATCTATCTATCTATCTATCTATATATATATATATATATATATATATATAAAAACAACTTTGTCCTTCACCCTCCGCGGGTGGTCTCATCCTTCGAGCTCAGGTCCTCTACCAGAGGCCTGGGAGCTTGAGGGTTCTGCGCAGTATCTTTGCTGTTCCCAGTACTGCACTCTTCTGGACCGAGATGTCTGGTGGTCTTCCAGGGATCTGCTGTAGCCACTCCTCCAGTTTGGGGGTCACTGCCCCGAGTGCTCCGATGACCACTGGTACCACTGTTGCCTTCACCTTCCAGGCCTTCTCCAGCTCTTCTCTGAGCCCCTGGTATTTCTCTAGTTTCTCAGGTTCCTTTCTCCTGATGTTGCCATCACTTGGTATCGCCACGTCAACCACAACGGCTTTCCTCTGCTGTTTGTCAACCACCACGATGTCAGGCTGGTTCGCCATTACCATTCTGTCAGTCTGGATCTGGAAGTCCCACAGGATCTTGGCTCGGTCGTTCTCTACCACCTTTGGAGGTGTTTCCCACTGTGACCTCGGGGTTTCCAGTCCATACTCCGTGCAGATGTTCCTGTACACTATGCCAGCCACTTGGTTATGGCGCTCCATGTATGCTTTTCCTGCCAGCATCTTACACCCTGCAGTTATGTGCTGGATTGTCTCAGGGGCCTCTTTGCACAGCCTACACCTTGGGTCTTGTCTGGTGCGGTAGATCTGGGCCTCTATTGCTCTGGTGCTCAGGGCCTGCTCCTGTGCAGCCATGATGAGTGCCTCTGTGCTGTCCTTCAATCCAGCCCGCTCTAGCCATTGGTAGGACATCTTGATATCAGCCACTTCAGTTATGTTCCGGTGGTACATCCCGTGTAGGGGTTTGTCCTCCCATGATGGTCCTTCCTCCAGCACATCTTCCTCTGTTCCCCATTGCCTGAGACATTCCCTGAGCACGTCATCCGTTGGGGCCTTATCTTGGATGTACTTATGGATCTTGGATGTTTCATCCTGGATAGTGGCTCTCACACTCGCTAGTCCACGGCCGCCTTCCTTACGGCTAGCGTACAGTCTCAGGGTGCTGGATTTGGGATGGAACCCTCCATGCATGGTGAGGAGCTTTCGCGTCTTAACGTCTGTGGTCTGTATCTCTTCCTTTGGCCACCTTATTATTCCCGCAGGGTATCTGATCACTGGCAGGGCGTAGCTGTTTATTGCCTGGGCCTTGTTCTTGCCACTGAGCTGACTTCTTAGGACTTGCCTTACTCGTTGGAGGTATTTGGCTGTTGCCGTCTTCCTTGTTGCCTCTTCGAGGTTGCCATTTGCCTGTGGTATTCCAAGGTACTTGTAACCGTCCTCAATGTCTGCTATTGTTCCTTCTGGGAGTGAGACCCCTTCTGTGTGGACTACCTTCCCTCTCTTTGTCACCATTCGACTGCACTTCTCAAGCCCGAATGACATCCCAATGTCAGAGCTGTAGATCCTGGTGGTGTGGATCAGTGAGTCGATGTCCCGCTCGCTCTTAGTGTATAGCTTGATGTCATCCATGTAGAGGAGGTGACTGATGGTGGCCCCGTTCCTGAGTCGGTATCCATAGCCAGTCTTGTTGATTATTTGGCTGAGGGGGTTCAGTCCTATGCAGAACAGCAGTGGGGACAGAGCATCTCCTTGGTATATGCCACATTTGATGGATACTTGTGCAAGTGGCTTGCCATTGGCCTCAAGGGTGGTTTTCCACACCCTCATCGAGTTCGCAATGAAGTCTCTTAGAGTCCTGTTGATGTTGTACATCTCTAAGCATTCAGTGATCCATGTGTGCAGCATTGAGTCATATGCTTTCTTGTAATCAATCCAGGCAGTGCACAGGTTGGTGTGTCGGGCTCTGCAGTCTTGAGCGACTGTTCTGTCAACCAGGAGTTGGTGTTTGGCTCCTCTGGTTCCTCTGCCAATGCCCTTCTGTGCTTTGCTCATGTATTGATCCATGTGTCCACTTATCTTAGCCGCGATGATGCCTGACATGAGCTTCCATGTTGTGGAGAGGCAGGTTATTGGCCGATAGTTGGATGGGACTGTACCCTTTGCGGGATCCTTCAGGATCAGGATTGTGCGCCCATATATATACACATATATGTATGTGTATGTATGTGTGTATATGTGTGTGTGTATGTGTGTATATATATATATATATACATACACATATATATATGTGTATGTATACACATACACATATATATGTGTATGTGTATATGTGTGTGTGTAACATATAAGAAATAACTGTCTGAATAAAACTGATCAGAGATCAGATCGTCTACAGTAACATTTAACTTGTACAGTTTCATTTGTCATTCATCAACAGATTTCAGGATCTCTAAAAGACATGAATATTTACTTTTAATTTTACTGAACAAAACTTCTTTGTCTGTCTCTCATGTCTGTATTAGATGATTATAAGAAAAGACATTTTATTTAATCTGTGATGAAGTGCTGTCATATTTTAGTATGAAATTCACTTGTTCTTCATTTTGCTGAGAACCTCCTCCTCAAGAATCCTGGAAACCGCTCACAGATCCCCCAAAACAGTCCTGGAACATCCTTAAAACCTGCAGAAACTCACTGACCTCTGAGATGTAGTTAAACATTTTAAAAACCTTCTCAATAACCCCTGGAAACTACTCCAGGGAACTTCCTTCATGACCCCTGGATATCCCTCCTGACCTGCTGTGGTGAAACTCTAAAATATGAAACTGGTTGCAGCAGTTTATGGCTCAAAGGACTGTTTCTTATTTTGCACAAACCACAGAAACACACACATGTACACACACTCAGTGGAAACAGTGTGAGTAGTTCCTCTGTGTCCTCAGGTGACCCCGCTGACCTCAAACAGCTTCTTCCAGGAAACTCCCAGCGGCTCTTCTCATTTCTCTATTTTGTGCCTCCTCGTCTCCTCGCTTCTCCGTCCTCCTGCCTGTGACCGGAAATTGATCTCAGTGTGCCATCAAGAAGGACTTCTCAATTCCTAAGGCCTTTCTCATTTCTCAGTTTGTGCCTCCTCTCCTCTTGTCGTAGTCCCTCCCACCAGAATCAGAATCAGAAATACTTTATTGATCCCTGAGGGGAAACTCTTTAAAGACGACGAGACGGAGCTACGGCAACAGGCAGCATGCACGTTGGTGCACTTTATTTCCATATGTAGCAGAGATGATATATATATACCTATGTACCAGAGATGCGAGCGGAGGAGGTGAGGAAGAGACTCGAGGAGAGAGGAGTGAGGCAACTGGCAGTTAACGAAATGAGATATCCTATCAACTGCTAATATGAAGGTGAAATGTCATTAAGGAATGCGGTTAGAACAGCGCACCTTATGAGACGCTACACAAAGGGTGAAGGGTATAAAGTTTGATCACACATTTGATCATCTTAAATCATTAATCCAACTTATGAATACAAAAGGGTCACTGGTGGGTCCTGCTCCCACCATGGTTTGTATATTCAAGCTGAGGAACTGAGGAACTGAGATGTCCTTCAAGGTGACGCGCTGAGATCGATTTGTGGGTCACAGGTAGGAGGACGGAGGAGAGAGGAGACGAGGAGGCACAAAATAGAGAAGAGCGTCCCGCTCTACTGTGCTGTGATTGGCTAGCTTGTTACTTCAACGTGTCCTTGTGATTGGATGCTAGCTCCACTGTTTTTTCTGTCGAATTTCTGGCAAGTTGTCAACACTAATGACACTACTGATATTGACGATAATGTAATAATACGAATATAAATATATTTTAAATCCTTACATTTACAGAGGGGATGCAACTCAATTTAACCCCTTGTTCATATAATATTTGCTTCTCAGCAAATCATGTGCTCGTAACCATAACTTTATTCAATGAACATATTACACTCAATCATGTGTTGCTTCTGATCTGTCTGCTGATGTGTGTGTGGATGTTTGAAGCAGCTGCATTTTATTTGTTTTATTCATCAAACAAATAAAAACTGTCAGAGGAATTTTATTGTTATAGTGGCAAAAAAGTGATGTCTTATTTTCATAAAACTGTGAAAAATGTAACATATTTTCAAGTTAAATCACTTATTTCAGGAACTAAGTCACCTTTTTTGATTTAACTCCTCCAATCTGATTCTGTCTTTCTTTTTATGAATTTAGTTTTTTAGTGGCAGTCATGGGATTTACAGGAGAATTTTAAATACTCTGCATATTTTTGGCCCTGTTTTGACAAACATATACTCAACAAATATAAACAAATACATTATAAAAGAATTACGTTTCATCGTGAAGACAGCCATCTCTGATGTCACATAGGATCTTTATATATAATTCAAATATTTAATTTTACTGACACACATTTAACACACTTTGATCAATTTCCTGGAGAAACATACAATAATAATAATAATAATAATAATAATAATAATAATAATAATAATAATAATCTGTTCAGGAAGTACAGATGAAAAACAACCTTTTGATTAACTCACTGTTTATTAATGTGCATCAATGTTCCTGATGCTTTGATAAATCAATAAAAAAGTGAATCAGGTTTTGCATTTGAACATATTTCTTAAGAAAGCAAGAGGTGACTATTCTTTAAACACAGCAGCAGACGAGGCGTTCACTGACTTGCTGAGGCCTCAGTGTGTTTACAGCAGAGCTGCGTTCACTGTAATCAAATGTTCAGCGTTAGCTAGTGTCAGAGAGCTTCCTGTTTACTTTAACCTCCATTTAACTCAAACATCTGCAGCAGATTGACCTCTCTTTGCTTTTTCTTCCTCTACTCTTCAGGTTTCAGTCTGACTTCTTTTAGCAGTTCAGACTCCAGCAGCTTCACATTTCAGATTATTGTGGTGTCAGTGAAAGTAACACCGTTACCTGTGCATTCTTTGTTGGTTTGTACAGTATTTACCACTCCAGACCTGCCGGTAGTGCTGTACTAAATGGAACAACACCCACATGAAGCAAACTTCAAGGACCGCCTTCTTTCACCTGCGTAACTTTGCAAAAATCAGGCACATCCTGTCTCAAAATGATGCTGAAAAACTAGTGCATGCATTTGTTACTTCTAGGTTGGACTATTGCAATTCCTTATTATCACGCTGCCCGAATAAGTCCCTTAAGACTCTCCAGTTGATCCAGAATGCTGCAGCACATGTACTGACAAGAACTAGGAAAAGAGATCATATTTCTCCAATATTAGCTTCTCTGCACTGGCTCCCTGTAAAATCCAGAATAGACTTTAAAATCCTTCTCCTCACCTACAAAGCTCTTAATGGTCAGGCACCATCGTATCTTAAAGAGCTCATAATACCTTATTACCCGACTAGAACACTGCGCTCCCAGGATGCAGGGTTACTTGTGGTTCCTAGAGTCTCCAAAAGTAGACCGGGAGCCAGAGCCTTCAGGTATCAAGCTCCTCTCCTGTGGAACCAGGTCCCTGTTTGGGTTCGGGAGGCTGACACCAGCTCCACATTTAAGAGTAGGCTTAAGATTTTCCTCTTTGATAAAGCTTATAGTTAGGGCTGGCTCAGGTGAGTCCTGAACCATCCCTTAGTTATGCTGCTATAGACCTAGACTGCCGGGAGACTTCCCATGATGCACCTCTCTCCTCTCTCCTCCTCTCCCTCTCTGTCTGTATGCATTTTTATCCCATTACTGCATGTTACTAACTCGACATCTTCTCTCTCCCGTAGTTCTGTGCTTTCTCGTCTCTCTCCTCTCTCATTCTGTCGCTTTCAGCAGGTATTTCTGCCTCCGGAGCTGCAGAGTCTGGATCTGTGGTTGTGGGCCATCTGCTGCCCCCGTGTTCCTGCAGAGTCTGGATCTGTGGTTGTGGGCCACCTGCTGCCCCCGTGTTCCTGCTCGACAACTGCTGCTACAGTTGTTGTTATTGGCTCTGTTACTAATACTGACAATACTATTCCTATAGCTGTCATTCCTATTATTAATAATTTATTAATATTAACACTACAATTACATTTCTACTATTTTAAAAATTCTAGGTGGTATTTGCATTGTGCACGGAGGCTTTCTTTTGTTCTTTATCTTCTGTTGTTGTTTCCAGTTTGTCAGTGTTCTTTGTTCAGCCAAACTGGTTTAATTTGGCTTTTAACCGGTCTTAAACCAGTATAACAGATGTATAACAGAGGTATTTTATCCCTGCTGATCGTCTGACTGCAGCTTAATGTTGCGTCTGTTCGTGTGCTGCTGTCTAAGTGTTACACGTTTTATTGTTGTATAAACTTGAGTTGAACAGGAGACTGTTTGAACAGCAGCAGTGAGTCAGTGTTTGTTCTCGGCTGGAGGAGGTAAAAATCACGTTCAGCATCAGAAACCAACCTGGAAATCATTTTCACTCATTTCTGTTTCACAGCCACATAGCTACAGCTTCATGACAGGCCAGAGGGGCCGTGTTCACATCAGCCTCATACAGCGCATTTTACTGCACTACTGTCTGAATATGTGACCAATGAACCTCTGAACGTGTCTCTGTGATTGGGTGGCAGCACTGTTTCATTACAGTCTAATGGTGATCAAACACTTAATCTGCTTTCATCTCACACCTAAATCGAACTGTTTATCAGACCAAACACTGACTTTAATGCTTTTCTTCTTTATCACCTGTTTTCGTGAACACACCACACAGGAGGTACAGGTTGTGTGTGTGTCTTGTCTGTGTGTCCTTGTAGGGTTTTCAGGCTTTTGACTGGACAGAGCTGCAGGTCGGAGGAGGTTCTGCTGCTCTGGTGTCAGAAGAACCAGAGGACATTTCTTAGACATCAGAGCTAAAGGACAATGTCTCTGTTCTCTCAGCAGACTCAGAGTGCTCTGTTGGGCGTGTTTCAGTTATTCCTACTAACCAGTAAACACGGTTGTTAAAGTCGACACAGTTGGCTCAGAGTCTGCTGGCTGTAAGTCCTGAATGGATTTATAATGTGGTAAAAACACAGTCAGGCTGAGTGTGTGTGTGTGTGTGTGTGTGTGTGGGGGGTAATGACTTCCAGCTGCCTGAGGCCGAGCAGAGGATATTTGATTTCTACACAGTCAGAAACTGTGATCTGGTGAATCCAACATGTTAAATATTTAGCTTACAACCTGAAGTTTGACTGAATTGTCTTCATTGAAACACTACAAACAAACACAGCAAGATGTTTTCAAAAAGCTAGTAAGTGGACATTGAATTAAGATTTTTTGTCAAACTACTACTAATTTCAGAATAAGTTGTGCTTCTCAAAAATAACAGTCAGTTGTTCATGTGAGTTGTACTGTACATGTTCTAAGACAGTTTTAGTTTTTAGACAAGATCTGAAGTTATGTTAGTGTAGCCATATGAGAGATATTGTTAACCCTGCAAACTCTCACTGTCTCCAGCTGTTTATCATTCTTCCCACCAACTAACTGACTATGTTTGTTTAAACGGCCGAGCTGGAGGTTCACAGACTGAAGCAGAGTCTGTCTGTGCTGTTTCAATTCAATTCATTTTTATTTATACCAAATCACAACAGAAGTTCTCAGAGAACTTTTCAGATAGAGCAGGTCTAGACTGTATTTTATTTACAGAGACCCAACAATTCCCACCATGAGCTAGCACTTCGCGACAGTGGCAAGGAAAAACGTCCTTTTAACCAGGCTCTGGGTGGGTGGCCATCAGTTTCCCCTCGGGGATCAATAAAGTATTTCTGATCTGCCTTGACCAGTTGGGTTGAGAAAGAAAGAGAGAGGGAGAAAGCAAGAGGAAAGAGAACATATAGTAGCACAATGCAAGTTCCACATAGAGATGTAATGTTTCTGTCTGATGGACAAGAAAAAACATTTTTACTTTTTTTAAAGTTTCTATCGTGAGGAATTGTTCCTGTTATCAGGAATTTTTAAGACAAGTGATTGTGATGAGGTTAGTTTAGTGGTTTGCTGATGAGGTTAGTGAAGTTGAAGTGATTTTTTGAGGTCTGATCTGGATGTAATAAGCAGAACATGAAACCTGGATATTTTCTTCTCCATGAAAAAGGAACTGAAGCTGTTTCATGGTTCTGGAGCTGCTCTTCTCCCCTCTGCTGCTCTGACTGAGTGACTGATGATCCTCTGCTTGGTTCTGACGCTCTGTTTCAGTCTGTTTCTGCAGTTCAGGGATCCAGTTTGTCATGATTTTCTCTACCTGAACCTCAGCAGCTGTTTCTGTGTGGAAAGAAAGAAAAGGAAGTAAAATAAACAAAGAGAGCAGGGAGGGTGGGGGAGGTTACAGAACTGAGTGGAAAAAGCAGAGCGAGGGTTAACTCGGCCCCCAGGTATGTTCTTTATCCCCCAGTGACTGTTAGATCAGTTTAGATTAACTGCCCTGCAACAGAGTCAGAAACAGCTTCATTTTTGTCTGTTTTAAGACGATCAATTTGAACTGGATCAACACATTCACATAAACCTACAGTTGACTGGGAACTCTGTAAACACCTTCAACTGTTGGCGTAAAATCTCAGAGAAATCAAGCACAGCAGAGACCTCCTCAGTCCTTCAGTGTGACTTCAGTTAAAAACAAAGACTGCAGAGCTTCTGATTTACATGTTGGACCTCGTTAAAACAGTTGATCTCTTGGATAGATGAGTTGACTTGCACTCTCTAACTCTCTGGTGTTCGAGTTAACCTGTTCTGTGACCCTTCATCCTGGTGATGAAGAGAAACAGACATTTACTGGTGGGGGGCTCATGAGCCCTTTAAACAAACCAGTGACCCATCATCATCATCACTCGGTGCACATGTCTATGGGTTATAGCCAGGGGTTACATTAGGATTTGTAATATTCTGTTATTAACACCTGGCAGTTTCTGACCTATTTTTCTCCCTACCTTGCCGTCCACCCTAAACAAAATTCTGTTAAGGGGCCTACCTGACCCATGATACATGTACACCATTTGCCACACAGTCACACCTGACACCCCAGTGCCCACCACAATCCTCCCTCCTATAAAACAGTTTACAGTTGCCATCTGTTGGTCTCAAAATAAGTAGATCTGGTCCCCACAGAGGTTGCTGCTGGAAAGCGCAAGTTTCGTTTTGCGCATGTGCATGTTCACGAGTGACATGGTTATCTTTTCCGTTGCCGTTTATCAAACATAATAAATAGTTGTATTTCACTCTCACTTATGTCAGGCACAAAGTCACAGAACATAGCCTTGAAGTGGCTGGCAAGCGAGCAAGACACAGACAGACCAAGAGACACTGCCCAGCTAGGTTAGCAAGACAGACAAGAGAGAGATGCACTGAAGCTAGCACATCAACTTACGTTACTGTTATTTATTGACATCAAACTTGGAGAGGAGAGAACACAAGTTTACCTGATTACTGTTCCCTCAAATCATTCTCATGGTGTTTTTTTTCGTGACCAGAAGAGCAGTTCAGCTTCATCCTCTCATTGAAGTTGTAAATATTGACACGAGGGGGAGGCTAATTTGCGAAAAAAAAAAAAAGGTTCAAGGACATCAGACAGGTATGAAAGGACAAGCCCATTTACAATTCATCATCAGAAGCACCTTAACATCAGACTTGACAGGGAGCCAATGAAGGGAAGATAAAACTAAACTGGTGTGATATGATGACATTTTATGGTTTTAGTTAAGATTCTAGCCTGACAACAAAACGTTACAATAATCAAGTCTGGATGAAACATTGGTGTGAATTAGGGTTTCTGCATTAGCCAAGGACAGAAAAGACCTAATTTTAGCTATGTTGCGTAGGTGGAACAAGGCTGTCTTGGTGATTTCTTAATTGTGCTGATCATCTGCCTTTAAAGGCACATACAGCTGAGTATCATCAGCGTAGCAGTGGAAATTAATTCTGTATGAGTACAATTTGGCCAAGAGGTGAAATATAAAGAGAGAAAAGCAGAGGGCCAAGATCAGAGCCCTGAGGTACTCCATATTTCACTTCAGAAAAGTTTGATGTAGTATGTAGGATTATGATGATGATGATGAACAATTTAACTATTCCACAGAAAACTGATGCTCTCATAAACAGCCTGCCTCTGACTCATAAACAAGCTGTGTGAGAATTCAAAGATAAACTTTCAATTCATTTTATTTATATAGCGCCAATTCATTATTGCACCTTTCATATAGAGCAGGTTTAGACCGTACATTTTATAATATAAAATACAGAGACCCAACAAATCCCATTATGAGCAAGCACTGTTACGGACAGAACTGGCCGGAGACACAAGGAAGGGTATGATATAGTTTATTGTAGCACAAAGAGTGTAGATAGATAATGAAGGGAAGTATACTGTCCTTTGAATGGCGATGGCAGAGCTCTGGAGTAGAGTGGCGGAGCACAGAGGAGTTGGTCCACATGGGCCAGGAGACTGGAGCGACACACACAGAAGACGAGAGACACATGGGACCAGGACCTGGAGTGGATAACTCACGGTGGACTGGAGACACACGGGACCAGGACCTGGAGTGGATAACTCACGGTGGACTGGAGACACATGGAGAACGAAGAAGCCGGAGAAGAGGTACTGGGTACTGGTGGCTGGTAGTAGAGTCTGTTCAGGAAAAGTGAGTCCAAGGCGTTTAACGAGTCAGGGGAACTAGTGTTCTATCCCTTGTCATTGACGAGACCGGACCCTGACTATGGTGCGGAGTTGGAATTTATGGAGGAGTAGAGTGACTGATTAAGTGCAGGTGTGTGATAGGTGACAGGTGCATGGAATCAGTGTTCAGGTGAGGGAGTGCATAGTGAAGGGGAGTGGCTGGAGAGAACATGACAGACTGTGACAAGCACTTGGTGACAGTGGCAAGTAAAAACTTCCTTTTAACAGGCAGAAACCTCGGGCAGAACCAGACTCAATGGGTGGGTGGATGGGTTACATGATTGTCATTTATGACATTTTCCTGGGTTACCAGTCTGTTACTCATAAGGATGATATCCTGTCATTCATATAACATGTGTTTAGTGTCTTTCGGCAACATGGAAGCATTTAATTGGTAATAAACAACAGATTCTTTCGGAAGAAATTAGTACAGGAAAATAATTAGACAGAACAGATCTGGGGTGGGAGTGAAGTGTTGTGCTGATGAGATCACATTGCTGCCCCCTGGACAGAAGACTACTAAAAGAGAGAAAGCCTAAACCCTCTAGTCTAGTCTCTCCTCTTCAATACTTTGCAGACCCTTAACAAAGTTCTGGGACTCTCCCGGAAGGTGGCCTGCAGGCCGTCTGTCAGCCCAGCTCTCTTGCCCTCTGCCCTTTCCTACATGTGTCTTCTCTGGCTCTGCAGTCCATGCTTCTCTTCAGACCCCGGGCGGGCCCAGGAGAATCAGTTGAATCCCAAGCCGCACAGAATGTGTTGAAGGCCGACATCCAGCATTGTAACATGACAAAGTGAACTGAACGAACTGTGAGTTTATCAAATTCTGATAGTCATCGCGGCTACAGAACACCCAGCCAAGTGGGTGTGTAAGATGTGATCCGGCTTCTGAGAGACACCAATTCAAGCAGAGCACTGCGGGACCGTCAATGCCCGAAGAAGCCCGAGCTCCACAAGAGGAATCACTTGTCGAACTGCGCACGAGACTCAGCACATCCAAACATGCAGAGCTGCACACAGGAGAATCGACTGCGCCTTCCTCCTCCCTTCCAGCGCAACTTGTCCCCTGGCTATCTGAACCACCAGGTGAAAACATCACTTTTCCCATGTTATATTTGGGTTGATGCTAATAGGTTAATAACAAGTAATTTAGTGAGGCCAGGAATATAATCTCCCTTCAATATAATCATGACATGGAATTGTAAAATATTTCACAAGTGCTTCCCAAAACTTCTCTCAGTTGCTGAACGGCGCATAAAGAGTGATTTTCACTGGTCAATGCCAAAATTATCCATTTATCTGGTACACTGGTCATTCATTCATTAATTATTCATCGCTGTATTCATCTTTACTCATGGCTGCATTTATCCGTTAATTTGTGCATCTAGTGTTTGTGTGTTGTTAGTTGTGTGTGTAATAAATGTTTCACACATAAAGATCGTTACCTTTGTTTTTTGTAACTTAGGCTACATTCAGTCATTTTACGTATCTGTTCCCTGTTTTACCTCTTGCTACCTGACTTCAGGTTAATTCCTTTACAAAGCTAATTTGTGCATTATCTCTTGACTGATCAAAAGAAACGGTTTAGTGTATGTAAAACTGAGCTAAATTATAACTACATGTTAAAAGGTGAAGAATGTTAATTAAATTGCTGGTGCTTTGTATTCACTACATATTGATACCGAAAGGCAATAACATGTAAATTTCCTACAAGTATTATTAAAGGAAACACACTGTTCTTTCAGATAGGTAACCACACGAGAACCAGGCCAGAGATGCCAAATTGATTTTACTCTAGGAGTATACTATGATCTATTGAATCAAAAGCTGCACTGAGATACAGTAATATAAGTACTGAGGTGGAATCTGAATCCATAGTACGCAGAAGATCATTCATCACTTTAGTAAGTACAGTTTCAGTGGAGTAACAGGCCCTGAAAGCAGACTGAAAAGGTTCAAAAAGATTACTGTTAAGTATTTGGGCCAAAAGTTGCTGAGACACAACTTTTTCTAGTATTTTTGAAAAGAATGGAAAGTTAGAGACTGGTCGATAATTATTTAGAGACCCTGGATCAAGATGTGGTTCCTTAAGTAGAGATTTAACCACAGCGGTCTTAAAGCTAGTGGAGACAGTGCTAGTTGTAAGTGACAAATTAACAATATTCAGCAGTGTAGGTCCCAAAAATGGCGAGAGATCTTTGAAAACTTCAGCGGAGGCAGGTGGTTGGTTTATAAGCTAACACCAGCTTAGACAATGTTTCGAGAGAGTCTCAAAATTTGTACGTTCAGAGACTAACAGGGATTCAACATATGAATATTGCACTGCCAATTTTACAGAAGTAGCTGGAGATGAGGAACTAATTTTTCAAAATTTCTGCAGAAAAAAAATCCACAAAATCATGAGCTGTAAAGGGCGAGCAGCTAACAGACGGCTGTTTTTCAGTTAGTTTGGCTACAGTGTCAAAGAGAAATCTAGGATTGTTTCTACTGTTATTATTTAAGCAAGAGACATATGCTTCTTTGGTAGCGGACAGCGCACGCTTGTAATTTAATTCACACTCGTGCCATGAGAGGTAGAACACTTCCAGTTTTGATTCGCGCTATTTGTGTTCCATTCTCCTGCAGGCTTGATTAAGAGCATGTTTCTTGGGTAAACCAGGGTGTAGACCTCTTTGACTGTCGTGCAACTGAATGGTCCCCTGATTCTCCCTACGTGATGCCAGCACCCTCAGATTAGCCTCTATGTTGGAAGCTCTGGCCCCACTAAGACAGTGGATTGTTTCGTGATGAGGATAGGGAGGTTTGGTGGACCCATCATCACTGGGTGCCCATCTCTGTGGGTTATGACCAAGTCAATCTGAGTCATTATTTTTCTGTAAGTACATTTTGATAATAATACTTCTATACTTTTACTTAAGTAACATTTTCATTGCAGGACTACATGTAATGGAGTATACTACTTTTACTCTAGTAAAGGATCTGAATAATTCCTCCACCACTGGTTTTCTGTCTTTGCTGCAGCTGAGGATCCTCCTTCACTCCTCCTCCTGCTGAAATACGTCTGTCAGTCAGGCAGAAATGTTTCCATCTCCGCTGTTGAAATTCAGTTAGTTTGTGGCAGTCGTGTTTTTGGTAAAGAATCGAAGCCTGGAATTCCTGACCCACTTTCCAATGCTGCACATTCCCAAACATTCCTGAAAACCATGATTTATGTCAGTCAGCGGTAAATCTGAATCAGAGGAGTGTGTTGGACTCATGCTGCACAATGAAGGTGTTTCACTGATTCACACTGAATCTCAACATCTGTTCTAATTCACAATCTGTTCTCATTTAGAACATAAAGTCTGTTCTGAAAACACTCTGACGTTACTGAATCAGAAGAAAGCGTACGTCAGTCCTCTGTACTGACAGAAGAACTTATTTGTTCATCAGTAATAAAGGATGCAGTTTCATCTATTCTTTTTAAAAAAAGGAGACCAGAGGGTGTGCAGGTATCAGGAATCACTGTTTGGCCTCCTGGGAAAATTTAAACCAAGCTGTGGGACAGGAAGTGGGCTGTTGGAAAGGAACCAGGCTGCAGGAAAAGAAGCGATGTGGTGAAAAGAAACTGGGCTGCAGGAAAAGAAGTGTGCTGCTGGAAAGGAACTGAGTGGCTGAGAAGGAAGCACACTGCAGGAAAGGAAAAGCGGTGCAGTAAAGGAAGCAGGACTGTCTTCTCCAGTGGTGTTTTTGACTCAGAGTACTAAAGATTTATTGTTAATAAGATGT
>NC_058042.1:0-55000 GCF_020085105.1 Siniperca chuatsi | reverse complement strand
GCGTTATATAAACTTCTCCTGCATGTTTCCTGAGCCCACGATTAATCCTCTGACTCCTTGTGTTCAGGTTCACTCTTCAAACCGACACCTACCTCTGATCTACCCACCGGCTCTCCAGAAGCTTCTCGCCACGGGTTCGCCTCTGCTCCACTCCAGCCAGCCGTCCTCGCCAGGCTACCTGTGCTCACGGACTGCCTGCCTGAGCCTGGGAATCATCCTCGCATCACGGAGCCTCCCTCCACACACCTGGTTACTCTTTCGACTTGTTCGTACAATAAACCAAAGACTAACCTTGTCCTAAACTTAACTCTGTTTTCGAGTCGTGCTTTTGGGTCCAGAATCTGTGTGTATTATAACAACGGAGGGGAGAGGGTCGGTTTTTATTTCCAATTATCGTCACAAAGTCTCCATGTTATTTTGCTGCTGTGATGGAAAAAGTGTAAATGTATCAACGTTTTCAGGAATCCAGGGGAAATATAAGAAATTTACTGCAATTACAATGCGGCTCTGATCATCATTATGTATTAATTTGTTAGAATCTGTTTTAAAACTAGAGTGGAAAAGGAAAACCTGGAAGCCTGACTTTATTACTCTTCACTACATTGTAAACTCTTTTGTCCCTGTAGGAACGATGACTCTGATTGGTCAGGCTGTTGGCTGTGTAGCATAGGTTACCATGGTGATCTGCTCCAGTTATTGTTGTGATCTGCCCCGGTTAAGTCCAAAGATGGCTAGTTAACTCACCGATCTTGCCTCATGGTTCAGACTCCTGGAGCTGTTTAGTTGTAAAAGGTGATCACGTGCGCTCGAAGCTCCTCCTGTTGATCGTTGCTCTGCTGTCGTCCTGCTGCTCTGATTGTTTACATTTACAGATTTTACACTCTGCTTTAACTTACTCAAAAAATGTTTAACCAGACAGCTGAACTGTAAACTGCCATTTTATAAGTAAATGGAAGAAACTTGTGCGGGTTGATCCATTTTGCTACACTGATGGCATTTTAAGGTTGGACTGTATAGCAGCTGTGAGGAAGTGTTTTAGAAGTTTGGTGACGACGTCTTTGTTTTAGTACATAAGACATTCTTCAGTGTATGAACATGTGATCTTGATGTTAATTTTCTGGGAAAACTTTACCAGATTTTGGTGCGAATTCTTAATAATTGTCTCAGTTCCCAGTATTTAACTTTACTCAGTGAGTATAAAAGGTGCTTCAGATCATATCTGTGAAACATGAGCAGTTCAAGTTCTGCATGAAGGCATTAAACAGCTGTGGAGGGTTCAGTGTGTTGCTCAGAGGCACTACAGCAGGAACTAATGTCTTGCTGTTCTCTCAGCATGCACTGACCGGTATCAGCTCTGTCCTCACAGATACAGCAGAGAGCAGTGTTTTCATTAACAGATGGAAACAAAGACAGCACAGCAGACAGTTTCCATCTTTATCACCACAGAAACTCTCAGTGATTTTAAGACTGACAGCGTGCTGCGTTCAGGGTCTGTTGTTTACATTAACATCAGGAATGTTAACAGTGATCTCATCCATTTCCCACTTTATTCCCTGTGAAGACAAACTGACTGAATCTGTGTTAACTGAACAGCTGTAAACCCTCATCTTTACTACCACAGTGTACTTCAGCAACACATCAACCCTCAACCTGCTAACAGCTGACAGAGGAGAGTTTCTCAGAGGAGAAAAGTAATAAATACAGATTCATAGTAAAGATAGGGCAGAATACATGTTAGAGACACAGATTGTCTTGTGACATGAAGGTTGCTTCTCTATTTCCCCCACAGGCAGAGGAGCAGTGTATCAGGCTATTAAATCTAGAGATGAATTTCAGTTGAAGTTGTTTCGTGTCAACTGAATACTGATGGTGAAACAGTGTTTAGATTTTGTTGTACATGAGAGAGTGAGAGGAGGAAGCAGTCTGCTGCTGTGCTGGTTGTTGTTGTTTTGTCAGAAACAAATCTTTCCTGAACTACTCTTGGAAAACATTACAGGTGTTTCCCAGCATGAAGCAGACACCTATAACACCTGTGTGTGAGTTTCTTTGTGTGTGTGTGTGTGTGTGTGTGTGTGTAGTTTTCCACTCTGGTTTCTAAGATTTTTTTCTCTGCTCACATCTGCAGCATATCAACACAAACACACATCTCTGTTCTCTCTGCTTTCTGTTCTTAGTCACGACTCAGTCTCCGCTCAGTCACGGCGGCTTTAGTGTTCACAGGAAACGTTTCAGAAGTAGCAGACACATTTGGAGTCTGGTGGAGTCCGGTAGAGTCCGGTAGAGGCCCTGCAGCCTGACCTTAGTGTGTTCAGACCTCAGACTGACCTCAGATCAGACTGATGAACTCAGAAGATAATGAGTCAAACAGATTTTACAGTCTTTGACCTTTGACCTCTAGAGGTCACTAAATCAGAGTGTCTGAACTTTAACGATCAAACTGGTCAGCTGGTCTCCATTCGTTCATATCCTGATACACAAAATATGTTTAATTATGCCTGTAAAGATTTTTTTTTATCAACTTAATGCGTAAATATTTTTAATGACATATCTGCAAAACATTCACTGTCAACATATTTCATTAGAACTGAACTCCACCAGAGTTTAAACTAGTGAATCTGAAGCTGAGTTACCTGAGCAGGTTCATCGGTTTGTCTGTATTTTATATAAAAGCTTCATCACACCAACACATATATGAACTGTTGTACAGATACACCAGAAAAAAGTTTGTCTTTATTATGTTTTATTGTGTTAACACAATACAGAGTAGCCCAGTCAGCCGAGGTTTATCTTCTTCTTCTGTGGTGTAGACAGAACCCAGTTTAACTTCAAAAGTAAATAACTTAATTAGCAAACTACAAGTGGCTTCAATGACTGACACACATTTAGCTGTCTGGTGAAAACCATGCATCTCCAGGTTGGGTAATGAGTTAAAAGGATTAATTGGCGCTTAAAGGTTGATTCAAGTCAGTCTTATTTACATCACCCAAATCGTTTTACACCTGCACATTAGTTGTATGTCATTTCTTTGATTTTAACCTGTGCAAATAAACTCAAAAATCCAACTCCACAAAAAGCATTTAAGAGGGAGAAACTTCTGGAAGATCAACAGAGGAGAGATTACTCTTCGTGTAACAGATGTCTTTACACAGGACACAGATGGACAGGGAGGATAATTACTACAAACACAATGAATATATGAAGGAAATAAACTTACTTTGAATATCATCAACATTAAAACATTCAAAAGGAAAAGAGAGAGCAAGTTTAAAACATGTCATTAGTTTAACATTTTCAGTAGTTCCTGCAGTGTTTGGAGATGTGTGGTTTTCAGTGGCTATGGGAAAGAGTGGCTGCAGCTGAATGACGAACATTTGATGCATTTCTCAGTTTGTGTCTCACCTGAGGCTCTCCCTCTGGAATGTGTTTCATACAAAATCTCCATTTAAAAACAACCTCATGAAACTGAAAGCAGTGGTTAGTCTGGGTCGTCTGCCTCTCCACCTGTGGAGGGTGGGGCCTGAGGGAGGGTCACCACACGATTGATGAGATCTGATAAAGAATATTTCCACTGTAGCGTCCTGTTTTTACTGTCTCATTCTGTTGTTCTTATCAGATAAAAACATTTGAGTTTTTATTGGCGTTTGGCCAGGTGTCGACTCGTCTGCTGTTCTCTCCATGCTTACACTAAAGTCCTGTGAAAACAGACTGAACAGAATTTATTATGTTTGAACAAAACAGACATTTTATCACATGATTAACCTGTGTGAATAATTATTATTCACGTCTGTAGTGATGTCACTTGAGTCAGCATCAGCCAGTACTACTTCTTATGTTTTAAAAGTAGTATGAAGCCTTTAGTGTCTCGGAGGGAGCTGTGTGAAGTCTGATAAATGTCCTCAAATGATGTCACTTGAGTCAGCATCATTTGGGGCTGAAGGCTACAAGTTTGAAAGTGAAACAAATCTTTTGGTGTGGAGTTAGAAAGAAGTGAGCTCACCAGACCTCTGCAGCCCACTGTTCATCTCTGCTGCAGGCCAGCCCGCATGCTGCCCGTTGCCGTAGCTCCGTCTCGTCGTCTTACTTTTTCCAACTTTTAACTTTTCTTTTTCTTCCAAACTTAAGTAACTTGTGTGTAAGTATAGTTTAAACTATGCTCTTTATGAAAATGAGGGTAGAAAGTGTTTTGGTACTTTTTTTTTGCCGTGGAACTTCTTCTCCTGCTACTCGGTCATGGCACCGCTGCAGATCAGCTGTTTGGCCGCATTGTTTACACCAGGGAACAGCTGATCGCGCTGAAGCCGAGCAGCATGGCGCCCAGGACAACCGATGTCCCCACTGAGATCTGGAGGAGGAGACACCGAGGATGCAGAGGCGGAACGAAGCAGCGAGGAAGAGAGAGGGGTGCAGACAAAAGAGACTTAAGAATAAGAGATGTAAGCCGTGTCTGCCTTCTCTCGTAATGGGCAACGTGAGATCACTGGCGAATAAAATGGACGAGCTAACGGCGTTAGCCCGGAGTCAGACGGAGTTCCATGAGTGTAGTTTGATGTGCTTCTCAGAGACATGGCTACACCAGGATATCCCGGATCATAACGTTTCCATCGACGGGTTTCAGACTGTTTGGGCCGACAGGGATCACACCGGGAGCGGTAAGAGGAAAGGCGGTGGGCTTGCTGTTCTGGTTAACAACAGATGGTGTAACCCTGGTCACGTTACTATCAATCAGAGTATCTGTAGCCCGGACATTGAACTGTTAGCTGTGGGACTCCGGCCATATTATCTGCCCCGTGAATTTTCACATGCCATTGTTGTGGCTGTTTACATCCCCCCCTCTGCTAACCCGGCATCAACGTGCAACGCCATTCACACCGCCATAGCACATCTCCAGACTCAACACCTGAGTGCACTCATTTTAATCTCGGGTGACTTCAACCATGTCAGTGTTTCAACAACACTGACTAATTTCACCCAGTATGTGAGTTGTCCTACTAGAGAGGAGAGGACACTGGACCTGCTGTATGCTAACGTTAAGGATGCATACAGCTCTTCCCCCCTCCCCCCCGGGTAGGTCAGACCACAACCTGGTTCACCTCAAACCCTGCTATGTGCCTCTGGTTAAAAGGCAGCCTGCGACCACAAGGACAGTGAGGAAATGGTCAGGGGAGGCCTATGAGACACTGCAGGAATGTTTTGAGGTGACAAACTGGGATGCACTCTGTGAGCCTCATGGAGAGGACATTGACGGGCTCACTGAGTGCATCACTGGCTACATTAACTTCTGTGTGGACTGCAACGTCCCAACTAAGATGGTCCATTGTTATCCAAAAAACAAACCCTGGGTAACAAAGGACATCAAGGACATCCTGAATGCCAAGAGGAGGGCCTTTACTGATGGTGATAGGGAGGAGGTGAGGGCAATCCAGGCCGACCTGAAGGTGAAGATCAGGGAGGCCAAGGAGAAGTACAGGAGGAAGCTGGAGCGGAAACTCCAGCAGAACAATATGAGAGAGGTCTGGAGCGGCATGAAGACCATCACTGGCTTCAGACCGACTGGCAGCAGAGGAGTTGAAGGCAGCGTGGACAGGGCCAATGAACTTAATCTGTTCTTTAACATATTCGACACACCGGCTCCTGCTCATCCCCCCTCTAACTCAGCTGCTGCCAGCCCTCAGACTCCTCTGAGTACTCTGCTCCCCCCTCCCCATCAGGCTAACGGTCCTCTTCAGACTAATGACTCCCCCCCTCCCCCACCTGTAACCTCTGCTGTGTGCCTGACTGCTGACCAGGTGAGAGGACAGCTGATGAAACTCCACTCAAACAAGGCTGCAGGCCCCGATGGCGTTAGCCCCGGGGTGCTAAAAGCCTGTGCCCCCCAGCTATGTGGAGTCCTTCAACATGTCTTCAACCTGAGCCTTCAAAGGGTCCCTGTTCTGTGGAAGACATCCTGCCTCGTTCCTGTGCCGAAGACGCCGCGTCCCAGTGGCTCCAAGGACTACAGACCGATGGCACTGACCTCCCACATAATGAAGACCCTGGAGAGACTGGTGCTGGAACAGCTGCGGCCCATGGTCAGACCCCTCCTGGACCCCCTTCAGTTCGCTTACCAGCCCCGAATGGGAGTTGAGGACGCCATCATCTTCCTGCTGAACTGCATCTACACCCACCTGGACAAGCCGGCAAGCACGGTGAGGATCGTGTTTTTTGACTTCTCCAGTGCTTTCAACACCATCCGGCCAGCCCTGCTGGGTGAGAAGCTGGCAGCAATGCAGGTGGATGCCCCCCTTGTGTCCTGGATTGTGGACTACCTGACTGGCAGGCCACAGCACGTGCGCCTGCAGCACTGTGTGTCGGACAGCGTGGTCAGCAACACTGGGGCCCCTCAGGGGACTGTCCTCTCCCTTCCTCTTCACCATCTACACCACGGACTTCAGCTACCACACAGAGTCCTGCCACCTTCAGAAGTTTTCTGATGACTCTGCTGTGGTGGGATGTATCACCGGTGGTGATGAGACTGAGTTCAGGGCTGTGGTGGGTAATGGAGGGCCAAGGCACCAGTGACCCCTGTTTCCATCCAGGGGGTCAGTGTGGACATTGTGGAGGATTACAAGTACCTGGGAGTACACTTGGATAACAAACTGGACTGGGCTAAGAACATGCAAGCTGTTTACAGGAAGGGCCAGAGCCGCCTCTGTTTCCTGAGGAGGCTGAGGTCCTTCAACATACCGGACAATGCTGAAGATGTTTTATGAGTCTGTGGTGGCCAGTGCTATCCTGTATGCTGTTGCATGCTGGGGCAGCAGGTTGAGGGTAGCGGACGCCAACAGGCTCAACAAACTGATCCGTAAGGCCGGTGACATTGTGAGGGTGGAGCTGGACTCTCTGGCGGTGGTGTCAGAGAGGAGGATGCTGGGTAAACTACACGCCATCTTGGACAGCGTCTCCCACCCACTCCATGACGTGCTGGTCAAACAAAGGAGCACCTTCAGCGGAAGACTCATCCCCCCACAATGCACCACAGAGCGCCACAGGAAGTCACTCCTGCCTGTGGCCATCAGACTCTTTAACTCCTCCCTCTAAGTGTCAGTCTGTATGACCCGAAGTCACTAAACTGCACATTGATCATCAACATCTCTGCAATACTTGAATAATTGTGCAATATCCGTGTAATACTCATGTGCAATATTTAGTTTTCCTATGTTAGTTTTTCCTATTTATGGACATTGATATTATTTACCTCCATTACTGCTGTGCAATATCTTAATAATCTCAATAAGCTACACTTAACTCGACAGTACATGCACCACTGCTTATTACTTATATTATTACATTGTATTATTATACTGTAGTATCATCATCAACCGGTAAACTTATTTTATTTTATACTTATACCCACCCGGTACTTAATTTATTTTCTGACCTGTTTTTATAGTGTATTATAGTTTTTGCTAGTACTTTCTCCTGTGTGCACTGACGTAAAGTCGAGCTGCTGTAACAAAGAGTTTCCCTTCGGGGATCAATAAAGTATTTCTGATTCTGAGTCAGACAAGACCCAAGGTGTAGGCTGTGCAAAGAAGCCCCTGAGACAATCCAGCACATAACTGCAGGGTGTAAGATGCTGGCAGGGAAAGCATACATGGAGCGCCATAACCAAGTGGCTGGCATAGTGTACAGGAACATCTGCACTGGACTGGAAACCCCGAGGTCACAGTGGGAAACACCTCCGAAGGTGGTAGAGAACAACCAAGCCAAGATCCTGTGGGACTTCCAGATTCAGACTGACAGAATGGTAATGGCGAACCAGCCTGACATCGTGGTGGTTGACAAACAGCAGAGGAAAGCCGTTGTGGTTGACGTGGCAATACCAAGTGATGGCAACATCAGGAAAAAGGAACATGAGAAACTAGAGAAATACCAGGGGCTCAGAGAAGAGCTGGAGAAGGCCTGGAAGGTGAAGGCAACAGTGGTGCCCGTGGT
Source organism: Siniperca chuatsi (assembly GCF_020085105.1). NCBI lineage: Eukaryota > Metazoa > Chordata > Actinopteri > Centrarchiformes > Sinipercidae > Siniperca > Siniperca chuatsi. Next base: position 47,026 of record NC_058042.1, on the reverse strand, counting down.
CATCGGAGCACTCGGGGCAGTGACCCCCAAACTGGAGGAGTGGCTACAGCAGATCCCTGGAAGAACACCAGACATCTCGGTCCAGAAGAGCGCAGTACTGGGAACAGCAAAGATACTGCGCAGAACCCTCAAGCTCCCAGGCCTCTGGTAGAGGACCCGAGCTCGAAGGATGAGACCACCCGCGGAGGGTGAAAGTTTTTTTTTAATATATCGTTACTGCAAACCACAAAGCAATTACACTTAGGGCACCCAAATGACCAGCAGCGGCCCTGGCCCAGGACAATCGCCACACATTCACAACAGACCACGTGTACTGGAACTGTTTAATAGAAATATTTGTTCTACTTACTGTTTCTGTCAGTAACTTATCTTTTAGTTTTATCACAACATACAAAAACTGCTTAAAAAACATCCAAAATAGTTTGGTACAGCCTTCAGTTTCAGGAGTTAGTCAGCGTCACTTCCATAATGAAAGCATAACTATTTTGATTAAACAGTGACAGGAGCTGCCCTGTGTCGTTTATCTTTGATTTACACATTTCGTTTAGGAGTTTGAACACTGGCCAGACACTCTGGACCAATCAGCTGGCCAGGACACTGAGGATTATCCCAGGCCAGAGTATAGGAGTGAAATGATAAATCTGGGAAGTACTCCATTAATATGTCTGTACAGATTTAAGGAGTCTGTGAGGTGAAATGTGTTTTCTCATTATGTCAACATATTTGTATTGTGTGACCATCTCAATATTAAACTTCATGTCAGGGGTGTGACCACAGAGGGGGCTGAGGGGCCTGGGTGGGGCCCCATTCACAGTTTGTGAACAGAACAAAAATGTACAACAATGCACTGAGATAAAGGATGAACACATTCTGGTGAATGTTAATATCATTATACATCAATATGAGTAAAAATGAATGTTGAATCTACTTTAATGAATCAGTGATTTAATGCTCCACCCAGTGAGCACGCTCAGTGACACAAATCAAACACACCCACAGAACAAGAAGTTCACAGAGTCGTGTTGTTCTCACCAGAGAGACTGCAGCTTCCACTGTTATCTACTGTGTGTGTGTTAGAGGTCATCTAGACTGGTTTATTTTAGGGAGCAGCAGATATGAAACATCCTTTACCCTCAGGAAGTCTGCAGGATGGTTTCTCCTCTAAAGGACAGGTTCACATGTTTTTAATGTCCATCTGTCAGTGTAAAGAGTAGTTAGTGTCTGGAATCATTTCTCTTGTTGATACAACACAACTACACTGTAAGAGATGCAGGACTAAAGCTGCAGTCCTCCTTCTACAGTTCTACAGTCTGCCTGTTAGTTGCAGTTACAGTGTGTTTAGTACCCATTTCTCTCCGTGTGTTTCCCTGCAGTGATAACACTGATAATAAACCTTCAGACAACCGTCTGTTTATGTGATGTTTTAATCAGTTTAAACAGAAAGAGTATGAGCCAACTACTTGGTTCATATAACATGAGATGGGTTATGACACGGTCCATTTGTAAACATTTAAACATGTTGGTTCTGCTGTGAAGTGACTCTGCTATTAGTATTAAATCCTGAGAAGGTGTAAACAGTCCTTCTGCTGCTTTTCTGCAAGTAAAGACTCCTTGTCTTTCCTCTGAGGAGAATTTAAAGAAGCTGACTGACTTCATCGATTGGGTCATATGAACCAAGACCTTATGAATGATGTAAAACACACAGGTCATATCTCAGGAAACTGACATATACCAGCTAAACAGTTTCTAATCCAACCTTCAGACTGAAGTCTGGTGGTTTTTAGTTTCTGATCAGTCACAAACACATTTAAACAAGAAGAAACAGAGGACGACGAGTCAGCTGTAGCTGCTCACCTGTAGCTAGCTGTTCACCTGTAGCTGGCTGCTCACCTGTAGCTAGCTGCTCACCTGTAGCTGCTCACCTGTAGCTAGCTGCTCATCTATAGCTAGCTGCTCACCTGTAGCTGCTCACCTGTAGCTGCTCACCTGTAGCTAGCTGCTCACCTGTAGCTGCTCACCTGTAGCTAGCTGCTCACCTATAGCTAGCTGCTCACCTGTAGCTAGCTGCTCACCTATAGCTAGCTGCTCACCTGTAGCTGCTCACCTGTAGCTAGCTGCTCACCTATAGCTAGCTGCTCACCTGTAGCTAGCTGTTCACCTGTAGCTAGCTGCTCACCTGTAGCTAGCTGCTCACCTGTAGCTGCTCACCTGTAGCTAGCTGCTCATCTATAGCTAGCTGCTCACCTGTAGCTAGCTGCTCACCTGTAGCTGCTCACCTGTAGCTGCTCACCTGTAGCTAGCTGCTCATCTATAGCTAGCTGCTCACCTGTAGCTAGCTGCTCACCTGTAGCTAGCTGCTCATCTATAGCTAGCTGCTCACCTGTAGCTAGCTGCTCACCGGCAGCTAGCTGCTCACCTGTCCAGGGAAACTATGCAGAGTCGGAGTGTAACGCTCAGTCTGGTTCTTCAGCTGGTTCTGGATCAGATGATGATCAGATTAAAAACATGTTATTACATTTACCAACCAGCCATAATTATAACAACATATGAAACACAAACATTAAACCCTCAAACATCAGTGAGGACAACACACACACACACACACACACACACACACACACACACACACACACACTTTCTGTTGTAATATTACAAGTAAAAGTTGTAATATGATGTAAAATAACTTTATTCTGAAAGTTTTGCACCTTTTCTGGTGAAATAACACCTTCTTTTAATATTATATAATTTTCTTGTACTACTATGACTTTATTTGCAAAATATTATGACTTTTTTCTCGACATATGAATTTAAATCTTCTCTTAAAATAACTTTATTTTGAAATATTTTAAATCAATATTTTGAAACAACTGTATTGCTGACATTCCACTTTTTGTAAAATAAATGAACTTTAATTAAAACATTAATGAACAGATTTTTATTTAAAAATGTAATTATTTAATTTATAATGGAGCTGAAAGCGAACCAACTTGGAGTTTAAATACATTTCCTGTTTTATCTGTGAGTCAGACTTAAAACAGCTTCTTATTGGTCCAACAGTGTGGATAAAACCTAACTAACAAAATGAACTGAGGTAATGCCATCAGTCTGTTTTATTCTTTCATTCATTTCTAAAGCGTGTTTTCTGTTGCACAAACCTAAGATGAAATCCTCGGCCATGAAAATGTCAGTTAAGATCAGGGAGAAGAAAACTTCTGTGGTTTAGTTTGTAGAAACAGGTGATGCAAAATCAAATGAAGCAAGAAAAAACTAAATAACCCAAAATAATCAAGATATTCACTGACGAAAAATAAACAAACTGCTGATGTTTGTGATGCATGTTTTTTATCTGAGATATTACAGATACCAACCAGTCATATTTCTAAAAACATGTGAAACACAAACGGATTCAGCTGAAGAACAAACTTAAATACTTATTTCACAGAGACTGACAATAATAAAAATAAAGAAAAACAGCAGACTGATCCTTTAATTTAAATTTACAGAAAGTATAAAGTTTTTCCATCGCAGAGTCAAAATGTAAAAATCAACAAGTCTTTACAGAATTTGATCAGTTAGTTGTTGAAATGTTTCAGGTTTTTTACAGTGCATCAATAAAAGCTATACTGTCAGTACCGCCCTGCTGCAGGTGTGGGTGCGGAGCTGCACGTGTCTAGTTTCTCCTCCGGGAGGGGCGGGGACAGTTCGGGGGGGCGGTGATGAAGAGGAGGAGCAGCTGGTCTCGGTTCAGTCTGTCGCAACGTTTTCTTCTTTTCTTTGTTTCACATGAAAAGTTCTGATGCACAAACTCTGACCGGATCAAACCGGATTCAAACTGGATTAAACTTGGATCAAAGGCGGAGGACCAGCGGGACCCGGACCCGGACCGGGACCCGGAGCGAATCAGAGTAGACTGGACTCTACTTCAGGTCTGGTTTCTGGGTGTTTGGATCAGAATCCGGATCATGGGTCAATAGGACGGACGGACTTTGTGGAAACTTTTATTTGTGTCTCCATGGAGATGGGAGTTTTTCCCGCCAGTTGAGGAGTTGATCACACTGATCGAGTATCAATACTCTGTATTGATCGTGTATTGGTCAGAGGGATGGCCGCGCTCCTCCTGCTGCTGCTCGCGCTCTGGACCTGCACACACGCCAAGAGCGCGTTCCCGCTGCGACCCGCTTACAGTCTGTACGCCGGCGGGCACGCGCACGGAGCTCGCGCCGCCAGCAGACACAGGTAGGTTGACACGTGCATGGAAAGCCTGATGATGAGGGTGGAGATGAAGGAGGAGAAGGTAACGTCAGAGCTTGATGACCTCACCATAGAAGAGTGAGTGAGTGTGTGTGTGTGTGTGTACGCACGCGCAGCAGATGTTTTATTGTGAGCCAGTGGACAGGAAGTGCCAGGAGGTTGCTGGTATGAATCCCGGTCTGGTTCTGCAGGTCAGATGTTTCAGACAGCGAGGCGTGGAAGCTGTTTGTGGATGAAACCAGAAGCAGACGGAGAGAATAACTGCTGACGTCATGAAGAGCATCAGCTGTGTGCGGAGCGATGAGGAGGCTGGAGCCTTCCTCACATGAACACATGAAGCCAACAGAAACGTCATGTTCCCACATGGTTTCCATCGTCTGAGCTTTTAATGGCGTCGTCTCGCTGCTCCTCCTCTTCTGCGCTGCTTTAACGGCAGCGGCTGGAATATAATTAATAAAGATATTAAATTATCTAGAAGCTGCAGGTCTGAACATAAAAGAGACATAACATGATTTTATTTTGATGGTTTCTGCTAAAACTTTTAAGGCATCCATCTCTAAAATCTTTGATAGAAGTATATTTAATATTTACATTTTTAGATGTGTGATATTATTCTCATCAGTGTCATTAAGAAGAACAGATTGATATTGATGCGGGACTTTGCCAGAGCAGAAGGGGGGAGCGACCGTTGCGAAGGAAGGAGTAGGCTAATGTTACAGCAACGCAGCGCGGCGGAGCCCAAGAAGCGTCGAAGAAAAGTTTCTAAAGCTCCAGATGAAAAAGAAAATCAGCGTTCAGATGAAGGTCGAAAAAAGAAAGCGATCGACGGCGAGGACAAACACGATTTACCTTTGATGTAGCGCTGAGAAGGAAGGGAGGCTGTGTAGCTATTACATTTACTCTACCTAAATGGACTGGTGTGGAGCAGCAGTGCATTGTGGGATACACTGAGGTGTGCGGCTTCAGTGTTGTGTGCTGGACTCACCTGTCTGCTACCTGCCAGTGTGAATGTGCACTGGAGTGCTGAAGACTGACGCTGTGGGTGTTGGGACGTGCCTCCCTTTAACTGCAACGACCTCTGACCTTTGACCTCTGACCTCTATTCTGTTTCCGTTTGGGCTGGTTTGATTAATGTTGCTGTCACCTTCACAAACCACGGGAAAGTTTTTGTGTCTTTTCCTTTTATATTTTTTAGTGTCGACGTTGACTTGTGTCTTTTTAACTGTGTGTGTTATTGTGTGTTTAGTATTTTACAGCCCTCTCTAACGGTGCTGGTAAAACGCCGTTCTCTGTTGGTGTGAATGGGTCAGAGGGTCATGTGACCTGGGTCAACACTGAACTGGCATCGGCGTAAAAGCAGCTGGAGATGTTTTGATGTTTGAAGCTTCAGACCGAACATTCAGATCTGATCTGCATCACTGGACATGTTTCATACAAACACACACAGTCAACAAGCACCTGGAAAACCAGCAGCACTGAGACCGGCTGAAAACCAACATCCTGTGGTTCAGGGGTCGTTTCAGAAGACATCTGGTGGCTGTTACAGGAACTGCACACAGTTCAGAGCTCCTGGAATAGGTTTAGGGGTCCATGAAAAGGTTTTGAGGTCCTTGAAGAGGTTCAGTTGAAGAAATTAATTGTTGGAGAGTCATTTTTATTAATGTTTTAAAGTAATGATGATGTCAGTGATGATGTCAGTGACATCAGGATGTTGATTGTGGTTTTATACCCTAACCACAGAGAATTCTGGATTCTGATTGGCTGGAAGGTGTGGATTCATTTAGTAATTGGACCAGTATTGTTTGCAGTTCTAAAGTGATGTGTAAATTAAACTGAAGGTAAAGACAGTGAAGCTGAGCTGAAGAGTGTCGAGCTGGAGTTCTTTATGGAACCACCAACCAACCAAAACCAGAACTAATCTAAATAGCTGCTCAGTCAGAACCAGCTTAGGGTTTAACCCTGACTCCTAACCCTACAGGCTGCACTGTTCACTACATAAGAGATAATACCTGACAAGGTGCACGTTTCATGATTGTAATGGATGATCAACCGATTCTCACTGAGCAGCTGTTTCGGTGTGTTTTGGTGGTGGACTGCATGTATATAGCCATTTTCTACCTTAAAGGACAAACCGCTTACAATTTTGCCTCCCATTCACCCATTCACACACACAGCGATGGGGCGAAGCTGCGAGGTGCTGGCGTTTCCGTCTACTGGAGGCTGAAACAGGAAGATCTCCTCAGACTGTCCACATGTTTTTTTCTCAACATTTAAACAGATGAAAGAATCAACAGGAAGTCAAAATGTGGAGGTCAAACAGAGAAGGGACAGACAGACGCTGACAGACCACATCAAACACACACTGAAGTCCTGTGTCGGGTCCTCAGTTCGTCCAAAGACTGAACTCTGTTTAAACTCAGCTGCTTCATCTTCTGTAAAAGAGAAGGAGGCTGAAGAAACTTAAGTCATGTCTGTGGCGGTTGCGTCGGTGGTTCGCCCCCCGGCTCCTCCTGTCCCCATGTTGAAGTGTCCTTGAGCAAAATACTGAACCCTAAACTATATATATATACATACACATACACACACACACACACACATATATATATATATATATATATATATATATATGTATATATATATATATATATATATATATGTATATATATCATATATGATATATCAGACATTAGAACATAATTAATTTGATCTTTACAGTCTGTTATCAGTAGTGTCCCTCCCTCTGATAGACACTAGGAAACATAATGCTGCCTGGATTGTGTTTTTATTAACATCATCAGGAAACATTGTTAATGAAAACTGATCTAAAAGAAAAAAGTTCTGTCAGCATTCACACAATAACTTATATTTCTACACATCTGTATGACACCTGTTTACATGTAAGTAAGTTATAGTTACTTACATTATGAATCTGCTTCATAACATACAAAGAGGAAAGAAGGGGGGTTCCTGCAGAGTTCAGAGATCATTCAGAGGCTGGACTCAACACACACACACACACACACACGGTGCATGTGTACTTTTCTAGCTAGCTTACAGCTGACATCTGTACAGACATTGGCACGGTTCATTGGCAGTTTGGGGAGAATACACACAAACAGTCCAGTGGTCAAATTCAAATGAATGATTTGAGGCAAAAATTCACCTTCTGTCTAAACACACCTTTAGTATATTAGTGTAGTGTTTGTGTGTTTGTGCCCAGAGACTGCAGATAGCTGGAAGATAAATCTGGTACAAATATCTCTTTTCTCTTTATGAGATTAATGCTTTTTTAGTTTTTCTGGTTCCTGGCAATATTTAGTTCTTAAATATCATACATTTCAAACTAGATTAAATTTAGACTCAGATTAAAGGTGCTCTGTGGAGTTTTCTTGTAAACAAAAGTGTAAATATTTAAAAATTGAAAAATATTTACATTGTGTGAATCACTGAGCTGTAACAAATGTGTCAAGTGCATTTCCTTCTTCACAAAACATTTGCAAGTATTTTAAATCCAGCGTTGTTTACATTCATGTTTACTAGGCAACAGTCTTCTTCTTCACTGCTTTTCCCGACACATTGCTGCATATCTCGGTGCGTTACCGCCACCTGTAGATCAGTGGAATAATGTCAAACCATTGGTGGGACTTTATATTGTGTCACCTGCGTGAACTCGTGCACCTGTGTCCTTGTGCCGGGACCCACTCCCACAAACAGCTCCATAGTGCTACTAGAGGTCAGAAACTCCACAGGAACCTTTATTTTAAAACACACACACACTGTAAAACAAACACACCTCCATCTGGCAGTGAAGCAGTTGGGATATCAGCAGCAGCAAACTGAAACAAATGCCCGAATGACTCATTTCCTGTAGAGAGAGTGACATCACTGTGTGTGTGTGTGTGTGTGTGTGAATCCTGTTATGGACTTATTAGGACTTATAAGGTTATATCCATATATTGCCCGTTGTGTTTACATGCATGATACATGTTAAACAACAGTTTAACCAAGATGATGCCAGAATAAAGAGCAGGGTTTTCCTACACTATAAGACAACACCAGAGCGTTTTTTTTTTTCACAGAGCCTAAGCAGAATGTAACAGAAAAAAAACTATGCTGAGTCTGAGACATGTTTTGCTGTTTCTGGTCACACTGCTTCTGTCCTCTCGTCGTCTGCTCTCTATGTCTAAATTTTGCCATGGGCGGGGCTCAGGCAGCTTAAAAGTTCATTGCTCTTTGAAAGGGTGTACTTGCATTATTATGATATTATATTATCATTATATCAGTGGCATAAAATGGTCTTAAAATGACAATAACATTGTATATCGCAATTTTTTTGGGGACAATATTATCGTCCAACAAAAGTTAGTTATCGTGACAGGCTTAATCCTGCAGACATAAAATCTCTAGTTTTCTCTATGGATTCTGGTTCACGGTGAACTCTGGTTTAAGGCTTTTATTTTCTCTGCAGTGTGAAGATTAAAATCTGTTGGAAAAACATTAAAACATCATCAGTAGAAATGTTTTGATGTTTTTCTACATTATTATTTCCACACAGAATCCTGCTCTCTGATTGGCTGTCATAGTACTGATGCTCACATACTGTAATGCTGCCATTTAACTCAGGTGTCTCAAACTCGCGGCCTGGAGGCCAGAACCGGTCCTCGGACCCAATTAATTCGGCCCATGAAATGATGTCAAAGATATAGAGTAATCCACCCCATTTATTTATTTATTCATTCTTTTTAAAAATTATTTAGTGTGCCTGAAAGCACAAGGCGCACTACTTATTATTTGTCATACTTATCATTATTGTTCTGTGTCTGTATCTTCCGCATGATTTTCTCCCCGGTTTTCACAAAATCACAGTTTACATTTTATGCTTTTTTAAGACCGTTTCAGATTTTACAATGTTTTATAATGTTCAGAGCCAGAGTGGGTGACATCAACGTTACTGTGGAGAGCAGCTGTACATTTTTCTTAAAAATTTCTATCGTAGAAAAGGTTTCAGTCGTAGTCGTCTGGACACTGTTTTCAGAATCAAGGCGGTTCGGGTCCCATCCGGAAGTCATTCTCAAGAAACGTCTTGATTCTGAAAACAGTTTCCAGATGACTATGAATGAAACCTTTTCTACGATAGAACACCCCTGGACGAATGAGGGACTACACCGTCTTAAAAATTTCTCTTCAACTTGCTCTTACTCCCACAATTTTGAAGCTTTGCTTTTGAAGGATAGGCAGAATCACTTGACACGCACATGATAGATGTGTACAAAATGCGCATCTGACTGATGATCTCCTCAACCTTCCTGAAGTCATCATCTGTGACCTTTTCAGGTCTGAGATGAAATTCTTAAAATATTATAATGTATGTATTGTACATTATTTGTATATATCATGACATGAATTTTTGTCATGCTGACATGAACTCATTGTTTTAAATCATACATTATTATGTTTGCTTGGACATCGGAATGTTCAGGCAGGCCTGAAACATATAAATGACCGATTGAAATCCATTTAAATATATTTAGTCCTGCCTGAATGATACTGAAACAATAAGGCTTTGTTTCTTACCCAGGATATGCTGCTTCTCCTGGAACAGAACGATGGATGATCTCTTGATCCACACAGTGGCATCCCGGATCCTTGCCGTTGACTTGGAGATGGTTTGGATGGTATAGGCCTTTTGTGCTCCAAGATTGAGAGTATGCGCAAAGCATCCAAGCTTTATGATTTGGAGCTGTCGTACAGCCACGTCCATACTTGCAGCATTATCTTCAGTTGCGGCTACACTGTTCTCTCTTACACCAAATTCTAAAAGGACTTTTCCTATCTCCTCAGCCACAACAGGACCACTTTGAGACTCATACACTGCCTAGGTCTTTAGGACTTTCAATCTCAGTTGGCCTTCATTTACATGTGCAATTGTGATATAGAATACTAGGGTCAATGGTTCAGAGTAATGGAGACTGTGGAAAAGAGGTGAAGAGGCGAGTGCAAGCAGGTTGGAATGGGTGGAGAAAAGTGTCAGGTGTGTTGTGTGATAAAAGAGTATCAGCAAGAATGAAAGGAAAGGTGTTCAAGACGGTGGTGAGACCAGCGATGTTGTACAGCTTAGAGACAGCGGCGCTGAAGAAAAGACAAGAGGCAGAGCTGGAGGTAGCAGAGCTTAAGATGTTGAGGTCCTCTTTGGGAGTGACAAGGACAGACAGGATCAGGAACGAGGACATCAGAGGGACAGCTCATGTTAGATGTTTCGGAGATAAAGTCAGAGAGGCCAGACTGAGGTGGTTTGGACATGTTCAGAGGAGAGACTGTGAATATATTGGTAGAAGGATGCTGAGGTTGGAGCTGCCAGGCAGGAGGTCTAGAGGAAGACCAAAGAGGAGATTTATAGATGTAGTGAGAGAGGACATGAAGTTAATTGGTGCGAGTGAAGAGGACGCAGAGGACAGGGTTCGATGGAGGCACATGATTCGCTGTGGTGACCCCTGAAAGGGAACAGCCGAAAGGAAAAGAAGAAGTGATTGTGAAATAGAATCAGAATCAGAAATACTTTATTGATCCCGAGGGGAAACTCTTTTGTTACAGCTGCTCACTATCACGTCAATGCACACAGGAATAGAAGTACTAAGCAAATCAAAATATAATACACTATAATACAGCTAAGATAAATTAAGTACAAAGTGGATATAAGTATAAAAGCTAAAATAAGTGTAAGTGAAGGGATTTACAGGTAGTATTAGTGCAATAATGAGTACTGTCAAGTTAAGTGTAGCAGATTAACCAGATTATTAGATGGTGGATATTGCACAGCAGTAATATAAGTATGAATAAATATCAATAAATAGGGAAAATTAAACTGAAAACAGAGTATATTGCACAATATTTCAAGTATTGCATATATAAAGAGTTTGATGGCCACAGGCAGGAATTACTTCCTGTGGCGCTCTGTGGTGCATTTTGGGGGGATGAGTCTTTTGCTGAAGGTGCTCCTTTGTTTGACCAGCACGTCATGGAGTGGGTTGGAGACACTGTCGAAGATGGCATGTAGTTTGTCCAGCATCCTCCTCTCTGACACCACCGACAGAGAGTCCAGCTCCATCCCCACAATGTCACTGGCCTTACGGATCAGTTTGTTGAGTCTGTTGGCGTCCGCTACCCTCAGCCTGCTGCCCCAGCATGCAACAGCATACAGGATAGCACCGGCCACCACAGACTCATAAAACATCCTCAGTATTGTCTGGAAGATGTTGAAGGACCTCAGCCTCCTCAGGAAACAGAGGCGGCTCTGGCCCTTCCTGTAAAGAGCTTGAGTGTTCTTAGCCCAGTCCAGTTTATTGTCCATGGGTACACCCAGGTACTTGTAATCCTCTACAATGTCCACACTGACCCCCTGGATGGAAACAGGGGTCACTGGTGCCTTGGCCCTTCGTAGGTCTACAACCAGCTCCTTAGACTTTGTCTAACACCATGAGACAAAGTTCCCCACCACAGCCCTGTACTCAGTCTCAACACCACCGCTGATACATCCCACCACAGCAGAGTCATCAGAAAACTTCTGAATGTGGCAGGACTCTGTGTGGTGGCTGAAGTCTGTGGTGTAGATGGTGAAGAGGAAGGGAGAGAGGACGGTCCCCTGAGGGGCCCCAATGTTGCTGACCACGCTGTCACATGCTAATCAGGCACTTAACAGTGATGAAGTAGATGCAGCCAGAGAACAATAGGCCTGATTACTGATTACTGGGCCATCTTGAAACTATTAGGTCAGTTTCAGGTGAAACTAGCTATTAACAGATACTCAGGCAGATTCCCTCCTGAGGGCAGGGCTTATGTAACTCAGAGTAGTTTAAATTTCCAGTTCCCGTCCAATTTTTTCACAATTGAGAATGACTTCCGGATGGGAGCCGAAACGTCTTGATTCTGAAAACAGTGTCCAGATGACTACGACTGAAACCTTTTCTACCACGCTGTCCGACACACAGTGCTGCAGACGCACGTGCTGTGGTCTGCCAGTCAGGTAGTAAACAATCCAGGACATGAGGGGGGCATCCACCTGCATCGTTGCCAGCTTCTCCCCCAGCAGGGCTGGCTGGATGGTGTTGAAAGCACTGGAGAAGTCAAAAAACATGATCCTTGCCGTGCTTGCTGGCCTGTCCAGGTGGGTGTGGATGCTGCCAGTCGGTCTGAAGCCAGTGATGCTCTTCATGCCGCTCCAGACCTCTCTCATGTTGTTCTGCTGGAGTTTCCACTCCAGCTTCCTCCTGTACTTCTCCTTGGCCTCCCTGATTTTCACCTTCAGGTCGGCCTGGATTGCCCTCACCTCCTCCCTATCACCATCAGTAAAGGCCCTCCTCTTGGCATTCAGGATGTCTTTGATGTCCTTTGTTATTCGCCAGTGATCTCACGTTGCCCATGACGAGAGAAGGCAGACACGGCTTAAATCGCTTGTTCTTAAGTCTCTTTTGTCTGCACCCCTCTCTCTTCCCTCGCTGCTTCGTTCCACCTCTGCATCTTCGGTGTGTCCTCCTCCAGATCTCAGTGGGGACATCGGTTGTCCTGGGCGCCATGCTGCTCGGCTTCAGCGCGATCAGCTGTTCCCTGGTGTAAACAATGCGGCCAAACAGCTGATCTGCAAGTTTCACAGCGAAAAAAAATGCCAAAACACTCTCTACTCTCATTTTTGTGAAGAGCGTAGTTTAAATTACACTTACACAAAAGTTACTCAAGTTTTAAATAAAAAGGAAAGCTGAAAGTTGGAAAAACTAAGACGATGAGACGGAGCAACGGCAATAGGCAGCATGCACGTTGGTCCTGTGTGATACTTGTCCACCCATCAGTGGTTATGGCTACTTTTGACACATTGGCAAGCTCATCAATGATGTTTTTCTTCTCAACTTCATAGCAAGCAGGTATGAGGATGATAATGTGCCTCTGGAAGGGGGGCGGTAACTGGGGTTAAGGGCTGTATGTTGGTTTTGTGTTTCATGAGGTTGCTGGTGTTGCCCCTTTTACACGAAACTACCTTTATTTATTTGACTATTAACATTTGTTGATTCAGAGCTCAATTAAAAGTATGGATGTCCTGATCCTGATCAGAGTCTTTTAATATTATCTTCAACCAAACAATCTTTGTATTTGGTGATATTTTTCTTTATAATGCAGCTGATATTACCACATATTACTGAGGCTACATGAACATTTCATTAATATGCAGTCACATTAGTGAAGATATGTAAATTAAATATTAAATATGCATCAGGCTTTCTGTGATGTTATTCAGGGTTTCATGTCTCCATGTTAACTGTAGATCTGCAGTAAATCTTTAGTTTGGGTTGGGTTTCTGTGTCTGATTTCACTCATGCCTTCAACGTTATGTCATGTTTTTAATCCTCGGGAGGGCACAGAGTTACACTGTGTACTAACAGTTTGTCTTTTTAAGGTAGAATTGTAGTTGTGTTGGACAGTGTGTGGTGGTCTCTGTATGGGCCTCCAGTGAGGTTTTTGATTTAGTTTGATTTAATTCGGTTTATGAATATTCACACAAGGAAAACTCCATTCTCATCCAAATTACGCTCCCCATATCTCTTTATTTAGAGTGAATGCAAACAACATTATTTGTCCTCCACAGCGTCTCTCTTTTTGTTTGCTTGCTGGGATCTTGAAAAGGAAGTTTTGATTGAGATATGGATTCTTGCTGAGATTCAAAGAGTTTCCCCTCGGGGATCAATAAAGTATTTCTGATTCTGACTGATTTGAACTGAGACAAGGACTCATTCAGTGGTGGTTGAACTGTGGGTTTTGTATTGAGCACTGACTGTATAATACACTGTGGTGAACTTTAAATTCTTGTGTGCATTCATTGATGAATGCTGCAGCGTTTATTCATAGGCAAACTGTAACCTATACTGTACATTTACTGCCATTGCCATCACCTGTCTGCTCTGAGTGCAGTCACCGCCACTCTCTCGCTCACCCACACACTCACTACGCACTGCCCTGTTCCTTAAAGGTGGGATATGCGATTCGTGAGAAGTCCTATACCATGACAAGTACCATGATATAGAGCAAACAACGACACATCAAGTAATATAACTAACATTAGCTAGTTTGTGTGTTAGCAAACTGTCCCTGCAGTTGCTGCTGTGGAGCTAACAGCCAGAGAGGACGAGACAGTTTCCCAGTGCCAGCACAGCAGCTCCAGACAGCAATACTCAAAACTCTCATGCTACTATAGCTAACATCACAACAACAGCATATCTTGGCAAACTAGAAAGTAAGCTGAATGTCTGTGGGCAAGTCAGTTAATGTTACCTGACACACAAATTATGGCTGGAATGGCTGGAATAGTGTTGTGTGGCTTGGTCCAAGCCACTTTGTTTGTACACAGCCCTGGCTCTGTAAATGGGAAACAAACACCAGAGTTTTTTCAGTGCACATACTGAACAGACAGCTAGTGTACCGTGGGGAGATTTTTGCTGAATTTGACAAAAAGACGTGTATTGGATTATAATTGCATACCCCACCTTTAAAGGAGCCACGCTACTCATATAACAAATAGGGAGGAAAGTAAAGAAAGACCGGGTACCGAGTAGTTGAGGATGGGCTGTGAATGGGCTCAAATGCCCCCCCCCCACGATCGATGTCATCGTCCATCTCAATGTTTTACTGCCAATGCCAATTTGGTAGACATCGCCTAACCCTTGTGCTTTGCGTCTTTTGTTGTCTGCTGGTGCCTTTGAAATACCTGGTTGTTAGTTACTGTTAAGGGGTCATGTACTAAAAGGTAGGGTTGACTGGTACAGAAATATTATCTCTGTCAGACCTTAACTCTGACTGGCACCCCAGCTCCCAGTCGAACTGCTTCATAAAAAGTGGCACCCCAGATAGGACTTCTAACATCTAACAAACCAGTTTGTGTGCACGCTAAAAATCGGAGGAGACCTTGTGAAAAACAAAAAACAAAACAAACGCTCAGTTCCCTATTTAAAAATCTGCCAAAAGGACAATACAATTTTGGGAGGAGAGGGAAATGGCTGAGTTGCTGGAATTGTTGGATCTCTCCCTGGAGACACCGCCACCTACTGGCCAGGAGGAACAGATGCAACATACCTCCTTTAGCCATAAACTCTCCATACAAGGGAGCTTTGGAGGTTATACAGAAATCAAACCACAGAATGGACACAATGATTCAGGAGTTGAGAGCAGAAAATCAACACACTAATGCGAGTGTTACTAATGCTCAATTCCCTCAAACATGCCTTCACTGGGACTGGGACTTGGGATGGAGTTATTGGACGCATGCCATTTGCTCCCTGATACTTCAAATCGTTTTATACTAACACTGCAACCAAAGTGAGCCAAAATGAGAAAATCCCGCAGCTGTCACGGCAAAAGTCAACTACAACTGACTCAACACTTTAGCCCACAAGATAAGGGTGCTAGCAAGACGGCTCCCAGTGCAGCGGCAGTTAGTGCTAACACTCGATAAGCTACGTAAAAACATAACAGGTGAACTTACCGCCTCCTCGAACGCTGCCCTGGTACCAATCCAAGCCTCTCTCCAAAAGATAGCTGACACCGTGGCCTCATACACCGCCACCATCTCTGGATTGAAAACGGCTGTCAGTGCCCATTCAGATGGAATTACCACTCTTATCCTATCTACTGTAAAGATTTGAAGGCACTTTAGATGCCACTTTAAAATTGCTTCTCTTTCCCCACTAATGCCCATCTGTGACAAACATCTACTGCCCTCAGCATTTGACCCAGTCTTCTCTTTGTGGAAGGACAAAGGTCTGGTTCATTTTAAACAACTTTATGTTGACAAGGTTTTTGCCTCTTTTGACAATTTTAAGACTAAATTTGACCTTCCATAATTATTTATTTAGATATTTTCAAATCCGAGACTTTGCTCACAGTAACTTCTTCAACTTTCCCCATCAACCACCTGATTCTCTCATTGATACAATTCTATCTTTCCCTGTAGTTCGTGGAATCATTTCAGTCGTGGTGAAGTTAATCATATCATCATTATCATCTACTTTGGCAACTAGGCATACCTGGGAAAAAGAGCTTGTTACTGTCTTTTCAGCTAAATGGTGGCAGGGGGCCTCAACAGAGTCAATTCTACTTCATCTTCAGCTAGTCTGACAATGACTCAGTTTAAGGTCTACACAGGACACACGTATAGACAGTTCTTGGACACCCTTAAGTAGAGGCTGCATCATTATCATACGGAGCTGCTGAAGGACATCAGGAATATAATATCCCCAATGGTGGCCATGGTCACTCACCTACAGGATGAAATTTTAACACGTAACCATCAATTGCACAGTGTGGCTGAGGAGGTTGGCGTCATAAAACAACAAACCCTCTAAACCCCACAACCCCTACATCGACCCACTCACTAACCTGGAACAGTGTCAGGACTATCTGGCCTTGAACCCCCTCACCGATGAGGAACTTCTCGCCACCCTGCACAATGTTCTGTTTGGCACAGCTCGCGACTGGTGGCACATGGTGAAAGCTAGAAACTACCTGGGGGGGCCTGTGAACATACATTTCTTTCAGCATTCCTCTCTAAGGATTATATGGATGAACTGGAGGAGCAGATCAGGACACAGGTGCAAGGAGAGGAGGAAAGCATCGAGGGACTCTGCTTACGTACCGAGCACTCTGCTGCAGATGGAAACCAGAGATCACAGAGGAAAAAGTGCTCCAGCTCATATACATAAACATACGCCTGCATTTGGCAAGCCAGCTGAAGAGCACTGGTGTCACAACTGTAGATTCTCTGGTGAGGCTAGGCCAACAGCCTCCAAGGTCCCAGACTCTAATAACACCCACCGCAACCTCACACCCATCTCCTTAACCTCAACAAGCTAAACTTGCTCAAGCTTCCTGTTGGTGGTGTAAAGGTTCACATTCACTTCACAATTGTCCAAGCTTTTCATCTAATAAGGGGAAAAATTCCATGCACGTGAATCTAAATGGCCCTTTTTGAATATTTTCATTAAACCTCCGAATAGATCTAAGCTGCTTTTAGATATTGGTTTTATTCATGACATGAATAATCCATATCATGTTTTTTAACTTTGTATTATTATTGTGCCCTTAAATATAAAACCAGTTTGCTTTGTATTTTTGGATGCAGCATCAAACTGTATGTTGTTGTTGAACATTATCTATACATTAAATGATACAATCATCGGGACATTAAAAATAATTATCTGGACGTCAAACATCATCTGGATGTTAAGCACTTTAAACAGCAGCATTCTGCACCAGTAGAAGTTAAATTCCTGGTTGTTGATCTGGATTCCAGAAAAAAAAATCAACACAATTTAATTTAAACACAAAGAGACACAGTTTGTCTGCTGCTGATCCAACATGGCCGACACAGAGACACATTCATCATCATCATCACACACTGATGACATCAGCAAATTACATCAGCTCTATGCGCTGAACATTTTTTACTCACAACAGGAGACACACACACATACACGCACACACACAAGCACCCAAACACACACACGGACAATGAGTGAGTTGTTGTGTTTAATGAGTCTCAGTGTGTGAAGCTGTCAGATGATCTGCAGGATGTGTTTCTATATAAGATGAATTTCTAAACTGAACAGAAACATGGAAACAGAATCTGTCAGAAATCTGTCTGACAGTAAAAATGTGTTCATACGTTATCATCTGATGGTTTTGCAGTTTTAGCTTCATATATTTTCAATCAGACAACATAGCCATGAATTCAGACAATACAGACTTCAAAATAAAACATATCATATATAAAAATGCAAACTGATCTGAAAACGTTTAATGAAAAGGTGAAATACTGGTTGAAACAAAACCAAACATGCGATCACTGATCTCTGATCATGCACTATTGCACACACAACAGATACACATACTGTAGATAAACATACATACATACTCAGAAATTCAATTCAGTTTTATTTATATCGCTCCAAATCATAACAGAAGGTATCTCAGGGCACTTGTCATATAGAGCAGGTCTAGACCGTACTCTTTATAATATTTATATAGACTACTAATATATACAGACAACAGACTGAGTCGGTGGAAGTGATGTCAAAGGGCAGGAAGAGGAAACTGTGGAGAGCTGTCAAGTATTTAGATTCTTATATTGAGATAAAATTTAGTTTTGAACACTGGGGCAATATGTTAATACAAAGTAAAGGTTAATGTTTTAAATGTTGACAGGAAGTTGATGGCGTTCAGATCTGTCATAAGATCACCCCTGACCTCACTGATTGGTTGGTTTTTGGAATTCAAATTTTCAAGAAAGGAAACAACTGTGACATATTGTTGAGGTGGACAGTAAAGTCACTGATGAGCAGAACACGTTAACGTTTCTGTGAACCTACACAGAGCCGTAGTTTACCTGTAACACCTGTGCATCAAGCAAGCTGGTTGATTCAAGTCCTGTCAGGAGGCAGGTAGAGAAAACATGTAAACAGAAACTGTATGTACAGGCATGAATAAAACAGAGTGGATCATGTTCGTGCAGCAGAAACTGACCTCTCTGCTCAGAGATACAAGTTTCTGATAATGAATAGGTTTTCATTGATCACATGATGAATAAACTTTCTGAACTCTAATAAGCCATGGACTTTATCTGTTGTTGCTGTTTATCTTGTCATGTGACTGAAACCTGTGTGTGTGTGTGTGTGTGTGTGTGTGTGTGTGTTTGTGGTAAACAGGAACTGGTGTGCGTTCGTTGTGACAAAGACGGTGAGCTGTGTGGTCGAGGACGGAGTGGAAACCTACGTGAAGCCTGATTATCATCCCTGCAGCTGGGGGAGCGGACAGTGCAGCAGGGTGGTGGTGTGAGTACACACATGCAAACACACACATACACACACATATACTGTACAGACCGATCAGCTGGTAAATCCAGCCCCTCCTTGTGCCCCAGCTGAAAGTGATGCTGATTGTGAGTTGTTTTTATCTTATTTTACTGATAAAGTGGAGTCAATTAGAGCCTCTATTACCCCAAATGCCACTTACTCTGATGTCTTTCACCTGCAACAAGATAGTTTTAACCAGTTTTATCCCATTATCTTGTCTGAACTTTTAGAAACAGTATCACATATGAGAGTGTCTTCCAGCCCTCTTGATGTAATACCAACAAAGTTTTTGCAATCTGTCGAGCCCTGTTTGCTTTCTGTTTTTAACAGTTCCTTGTCTACTGGTTGTGTCCCTGATTATTTTAAAACTACTTGCGTGAAGCCACTGCTAAAAAAACCTGGTCTGGATCCCTACCTCCCTCAAAACTACGAGCTACGAGCGTTTAATGGCCGATGATGGCATGTGCTCAGTCCTTGTACTGCTGGACCTTAGCGTAGCCTTCGACCACGGCAGACAGACGGAGGCACTGGGTGGGGATATCTGGTACAGCCTTGGAATGGTTTTCATCATAGCTGTCGAATAGGAGGTTCTGTGTCTCTGTGAACAACTACGTCTCTTCATTTTCCTCTGTTAAGTATGGTGCATTTTACACGTCTTCATCTCATCACGCCTGGATTAATGCAACAGCCTTTTTACTTGCCTCGACCAAAAATCTATTAATAATAAATAATAATAAAACTTTATTTATAGAGCACTTATCAAAACAAAGTACAAAGTGCTTCACAAAAAGAGAAATAAAATACCTCAGTGAATGATGAAATACATAAAAGCAATAAAATAAAGAGCCAGCGCAGGTAAAATCAGTAGAGCCAGGCCATGAAGAGCCTTATTATCGACTCCAGACTGTACAGAACTCAGCTGCCAGGCTTTTAACCAGAACCAAGAAACGTGATCACATAACTCCTGTTTCAGCCTCTTTACACTGGCTCAGTATGTTTTAGAATAGATTTTAAGATTTTACTGATTACTTTTTAGGCACTTCATGGCCTGTATCGCTGACCTCTACGCTTATGTTATTGATTATTGATTATTTTAATTATTTTATATTGTTTTCCCAGATGTGAGCCGAAACGTCTTGATTCTGAAAACAGTGTCCAGATGACTACGACTGAAACCTTTTCTACAATGTTTATATTGTTTTATTTAACTTATTTTACTCTCTCATATGTAGCTCCTTTTGCTCAATGTTGTATAACTTTTAAAGTGTTTTGAATTTTTAAAAAGATTTTGTCTTGTAAAGCACTTTTTTGAAAAGTGCTATATAAATAGTTTATTATTATTGTTATTCTGTTTGTTTCTACTCGTCTTTTCTCACTCGTTTTTGAACAGAGCAGATGGATAAAATGGACTCCAGAAATGTAAACCATCTTCCTGAGAAATCATCACATTCTCTCTGGAACCCAGAACGTTCCATTCTGTCTTCATTTATATTCATATCAAATCTGATCATGCTCTTGTTCTAACCCTAGCAAATCAGGAACATCAACTTTAATGTGGAACACAAAATATTCCACCATACTGTCTGGAAAGACATTTGATTTTTGTCTTTCCTTTTCTTCCCTTTTTTTTTGTTAGTAAAGACCAAATTTTTGCTGTACAACATCAGTTGGATCTCAGATCTTCTACTTTTAGATATTTTAGAGTAGATGCTATATCTCAACAACCACTGGCTGTCTGATGTTTACTTTGAACATTTAGGAATATTTTTTCCAGGCAAGTTACTACAGCACCTTTCAATGAAAGGCAGATAATCACAAGGGGAGCTTTAAACTTGATGTTTCCTCCACAGATAAGCTTCCTGCTGATTCTGACTGTAAAGGGAAACATTCAGTAAACATCTGTCCTTCAGTATATCTGTTAGTAATTATTTTCTTTTTGTTGCCTCTGCAGCCTCACAGATGCGTTCAGTCAAGTTTTACTTTCAGTTTGAGCTGATTGACTGAGAGCTGCTGTCAAACATGCTTGTGGTGAACATTGACGTCCCTGAACTTTAGACTGAAGGAGTAGAAATGAGACACGTTTGAGTCACATGTTGAAGTCCGGGTAATGTTTCCCACTGCTGAAGGGAAAGGACGGGACGGAAGATCTGATGAGAATAAAGACAGTTTGATTTAAAGTTGAATTTATGTTTAAATCAACAGATCTGAGATCAGACACAAATCTTCTGATCAGCAGGAAACTGTTAGTCTGTACAGTTTATATATTAGTATTAGTAGTATTTTATAACATGGTGCAGGTGAAACTTCAGTTTAACTTTCATATGAAGAACAATTAAACATCTTTCTTTCTAACTGAACACACGAGTGCAATGTGAGGTGGTCCTACACAGAGCTGTCACATGACACATCATGATGTCATGATGTGTCATGTTTCAGGATTCAGACACATTTGTGTTTTTATTCTTCACTCTGTTTCTTTACTCAGATTTTCTGTTGAACTTTTAACTCTTGCTCTGTTCATTTAAATCAAACGTCTCTTTCTCCCTCCGTCATCAGTTATCTCTCATCTCTCTGCAGCTATCGGACCTACATGAGGCCGCGGTACAAAGTGGCCTACAAAATGGTAACAGAGATGGAGTGGAAGTGCTGCCATGGTTACAGCGGAGAGGACTGCAATGACGGTCCAGTTGGAGGAGCAGGAACCCAGATTTCCACCACCAGACCTCAGCCCAGACCGGGACAGGGAGGAGGGTCGAGCTATGGACAGGGGGGAGGTGGACAGGGAGGAGGCAGTTCTGGATCTGGACCGAGTGGAGGACACAGCGGTGAGTAGATTCTCATTTACATATATTCATTTGACACTTTTGAACATAAATACTTAGAAAGAGACATATTTTTAAAAGAAAACTTATTTGACCTGATTAACTGTGGCTGAGCCTGAAAGGTGACACACTGTGTGGACAAACTTCTGTCCCCTATGTTCTCAGTTATTGTACTGCACCAGCAGTGGGGATGAACCTACATGGGCACATTGGATCTTAACACTTTAACAAACTGGTACTTGTTCTTATTCATGAGTTTTCCCAGTTAGAGTGCTGATGGAGATCCTTTTTATTCTTTTTGGGGTCCAACACACATCTTCACATTGGACAGTGGATCCAGATCAACTCAGTAAAACAAACCAACCATCATCATGGAGAAGCAGGCCATATGTTGTACAGGTAGCACATTAAGCCTGAAACAGTAACTCAGTCAGAGTCACACTGATCACTAAACCATCCTGTAGTTTATCTTTATTGTCTTCTCAGTGGTCAGACTTAAGTATCCAACATGCAGTAAACTGCAGGACCTTCTCCATGGCCCAGTTCCAATCTGACCCCTACACCCTCTCCCTACCCACTCTCACTCTATTTGCATGGAGGGTTTGATTTATTCTTTATTCTTTATTTGGATCCCTCCACAAAGTGGTCATTAGGCTTCCTGGGTCCACACAAAAACAAACACAATAAAAAAGACAACAATTTAAAATCACACAGTATCAATAAGACAAGAAACTGCGATATAACCCAAATATAAATAATAAGTGAAATGACTCTACACATGAAACAGTAAGTAGCACAAACACACGGCACCAATAAATAAATAAAAACGAACAAAAAGGTTCCAAAAGCAATAATCAAATAACATCTATATGAGATTCATCAATTTTTGTTTTAGTGACTTTTTGAAAGCAAATCCGTTTTTGGTCTGTCTGATGGTGGGGAGCAAATTCCAGTCAGAAGAAGCTCTATAAAGAACAGTCATCATACTGACGGGTCATATACCCATGAAAAAAAACAGTATATACAGTTTTTCACAAAAGAAATGTGGTGTATTATTCCAGATGCAGTTCGCATAAATAACAGAACTGGGTTTTAATTTTTTGACTTGATTGTCTGTGTTGTGCAATTTCAGGGACTGTGCAAAAAACCAAGGACCAATCAGATTAAGAATGGCAAATGAAAAAATGTACCAAAAAAATACATGTGGCCAAAGATGTGTGGGAGTGTTTTAATTTGTTAAATTAATAATTTTTCCTTTCACAAGCTTACTATGCCATGAATTTAATGAGAGTGCCATGTCACTGCCCATACACCTAGGCTACATCTTGTCAATATTGTGTATAAGATTATCTTTTAGATTTAATAACAACAATATCCTTTAAAATATCTGAAAGATGTTGATTGGACACCATGCTGACAAATGTTCCTGTTTTTGTCTGAGAAAGGCAAGGGTGTCCCAAAGCTTGCTGGTGTATTTCCCTTCCCCCTTAATTAAAAGACCCTCCACAGCCACAAGTGTGACTCCGCACAGAGTGCACTCCGTCATGGAGTCATGGAGTGGGAGGGTGTAGGGGCCCGATTGGAATTGGGTGTATGTACATCTGTATGAAAGAAACAGGAAGTAATTTGTGAGCTGTGCTGACCTCTGCTGGTGACCAGTATGAACTCCTCTTAATATTGTACTCATGTGTCAGGTGTGTGGCCCCACCTCTGTCTGCACGGGACTGTAAAAGCTTCTGTGATTGGAGCTCTGAAGTTGCTGCTTCCTTTTCTTCCAGGACAAGTTGAGAATGAGAAGATGAGGCAGCTGGAGGAGAAGATCCAGAGTCTGACCAAGAACCTCCAGGACCTTCAGTCCACCTTGAACACCATGAATGAACACTTCCAGCAGGAGGCCAACAAACCAGGCTTCAGTGGAGGAGGAGGAGGTACCTCTTCAGGAGGAAGAAACCCTGCTGATGCAGCTCAGCCGGAGATTAAAGAGACAATTCACAGCATTCAGACCAAACTGGACCAACTGGACAACCGCACACAGGTGAGTCACTGTTTCCACACTTCACCTATACACCAGTACTGGAGGAATGTAGCCCAATACCAGTACATTATTCATATAGGAACACATACTGCCCTCTGAACAGATACAAACATCATCCGAATTTCTGGAGTAATATTTGTTTTAATTTTTTTCACAACACAGATAAATCAGAAAACACAATCAGGTCTTTGTCAACACAGTGTACACAGAGGTCAGACTCATTTTATTAGTGTTTATTATTAAGTTGAGTTTAAACTTGTCAAGATGAACAGGAGGCCAGTTTGAAACTGAGAACTGAGTTCTTACTAACATCAGCAGATCAACTGGACTCAGGTGATTACACTTATTCACACCTGTAAATAATCTCAACTAAAAAAAAGGTTCTTCCAAATATTACTGTTTAAAACTCTGTGGAGACATCAGAGCCCGTGGTAAATTACCAAAGAGCTGCTGAGGTCAGACTCCTCGGGATGATGACCATGGACACAACATCACAACAACAGCATATCTTGGCAAACTAGAAAGTCAACTAAATGTCCGTGGGCAAGTCATTTAACGTCACCTGACACACAAATCATGGCTGGAACAGTGTTGTGTGGCTCGGTCCGAGTCTCTTTATGTGTTTCCCGCTTACAGAGCCGGGGCTGAGTACAAACACCGGAGGGTTTTCAGCGCTCACACTGAATGGACAGTTAGCGGACCGAGAGGAGATATTCACTGAATTTGACAAAAATACGTGTACTGGATTAGAATCGCTGACCCCGCCTTTAAACTGAATTGATGTAGTTTCAGATCAGTCCGTTCCGCTGCAGCGTCCAATCACTAACAAAAATGATAAAATGTATCCTTGCTCATCAATCCTCTGAGCAGAAATTAGAGCATTGTAAAGTTGATCAAGATGGAGGAACAGATGGATTTATGGGTCATGTGAGGATTGAGGATCAATCAGAAAAGGGAACTGGGATGTACCCATTACTAATTGTATTGGTAACCCTCTGAGTTTCCACTCAGGCAACCAACAGGCAAAAACTGCAGCCTTGTAAGAACAGCAGACCCAGTGATGATCCTTCAGCATCACATACAGAATCAACTGCAATCACCATGATGGAGTCCTGCCCACTTCACATCAGGGAGTCCAGTGGTTTGCCCACACCTGATGAAGGATAGACAGATCCACTTAATGTGGCAGGTGTAAAGAAGTAACAGTTTGTTTGTCTAGCTGTTGAAATGAGCAGAGATGGTTGGTGCCGTTTTGTCTTTATGTTGGGTTTTAATCAGAACTGTAGCTGAGGTGTCTCTCCTTTAACAGGCTCATGATAACATTTTAGTTTTAACGTTTTAATGAGAACTGTAGCTGATGTGTCTCCAACAGGCCCATGATAAAACCCTGGTCAGCATCAACAACCATCTGGTGAATGGGAAAGGGAATGACCTGGATGGAGGTTTGTCTGGAGGAGGACTGAGTGGAGGGAGGCTGAACTTGCTGAAGGAGGAGATCCTGAGGGAGTTGGAGAGGAGGGTGTCGCTGTCCTGCTCTTCCTGTCAGGTATGATCAACCTCCTTTAATGAGCCAGTAATCCAAAATAACAAAGGCTACCGACATTCTCTGGGCGTTCAGACTGAAGTGTGTGAGGTAGAAATAAAATGACTTAAAAGAAACATAAACAACAGAAAACAACCGTGTAGCTGAAGTAAAACGTGTAGTTCAGTAAAATGAAATTCACTGTTGTGTGTTTTCCAGGCTGGTGTGGAGGATCTGCGCAGACAACAGCAGGCGGACAGAGAGAGTATTAGAGCTCTGGAGAAGCAGCTAAATGCCATGGAGGTTCGGTATAGGCAGAGCCTGGATGGGCTGCGAGGGGAGGTGGTGCGTTCGCAGGGATGCTGCGACACTGTCAATGCCCTCCAAAATCGCATTACTGACGCTGAGCGCAAGATCAGCACAGCCTCAGAGAACTTTGATGTTCTGCAGAACCGCCTGGACAAGGAGCTCAGCGGAGGAGGCGGCTTCATAGGAAGAGGTTTTGATGGTGGCATCGGGGGAGGTGGGAGGGATGTTGTGGTGACAGAGGATAGACTGGAAAATCAACTAAAAGACCTGGAGCGGCAGATCAACAATACTGTGCAGTGGACAGAGCAGAGCTGCTCATACCTAGAGAATGACCTGAAGGACTACTTCCACAGAGAACTGGGGGACCTGAGGACAGTGTTCTTGGACCGGTTCGATGACCAGGCCTTCAGGATTGCAGATGTGGAGCTGGAAGTGGGGCTGGTGAAGGACAGGGTGAGCGACCACGACAAGAGGCTGTCGAAGCTGGAAAACAATACCTCACTCCTGAGCCGGAAGCTGGAGGAGTGCAGCTGTGGAGGGTCTAGAGGAGGAGGAGGACGAGTAGATGGTGACCATGCAGATGGAGGAGGAGGAGGTGATGGGGAAGCAGGTGGAGATGGAGGAGGAACTACAGGAGGAGATACACAGGGAGAATTATCTAGGACGGGGGGAGAAAGAGAAAATACAACAGAGAAATCACTGGAGTGGAGAGTGGTCGCCAACGAGGATCAGATTCAACACTTTAACACTCGACTCAAAGACCTGTCGGTGTCTGGAGACTCTCTGTACGACAAGGTGAGATACGGATTTATCACAACTTTTAAAAATGACGACTGTAATCACCTAATGATGTTTAAAGGAAATCAAATTATCACTGTAGAAGGGAACTACAAATAACAAATACTGTACATGCAAACAAGGGAATTTGTTACATTGCAAAAAATAAATCTCTGTTTTTAAAACAGATACAACACGAAACTACAGATAAGAAGAAAACGTCTAGATGAGAATGATGTTATGACAGATTTCTGCACTAGATTGGACTCTGTCCAAATATAAACATAAACCAGTCTAAACATTTTAACATTAAAAATAGGCTGATGTGAATAAAATAATTATAATACTGTTGATATGATAATGAAAACAATAACTATGTGTGATATGATCATTATGAATATTAACATGTAAATCATCACTGAGGTTGTGGACCTGAGCCATGATGTGCGTAAGATCAAGGCTCTGACCGGGGATCACGGCGAACACTTTAACCGAATCGTGACAGAGGTGGAGCTGTTGGGGCAGGACTGCGATTTATGCAGGAAGGTTGAGGACGAGCTGCAGAGGCTAAAGAATCATTCCCAGGATTCACTGGGGCGCATGCAGAGCCACATCAACAGACTCCAGATCAGACTGGACTCAGGGAATGAAGGCTGCTTCCAGATCTGTTCACAACTGGAGGATGAAGTCCGCCTGCTGCGAGATGACGTCAGGAGGTGCACTGGCCAATGTAAGACCAGGACGGACACCCCCACAGGTCAGCTTAACCAATCAAGTGATTGCTCATTACACCCCGCCCCCCTGATTTACTGTTGCTAACCTGTCAATCTTTCTGTTTTCACACAGCACATATACAGATAACAATGAAAGTGGCAGATTTACCTTAAAATTCATATTAATTTACGGCAAAATGAGTTCTTGATTTGAAACTTCCCTCCTTGAGAACTATGGCTCCGGCTGTCATTTTAACGTTTCAGCGGACTCTATTTATCTGTCGGTCTGTCTGTCTGAGGGAATAACATGCATTTTGAGTTGTTTTTTTGTTCACAGTTTCTAACCCTAACACACAGTTCAGAAAGTCTGTAGTGAGCATTTTTTAAAAAAGTTGTATGCAAACTAAACCCTACTAGGTGGTGGTTCTGGTAGTACTGGTGGCACTGGTGGTACCAGTGGACGTGGACCTGGGTTGGACGCTGAGAAGCCTTTAGACGGCCACAGTGTGATCGGAGGCTCCATCAACAGCAACCAGCTAAAGACACTGCAGGGTGAAATATCTGAGGTCATCCTCACCTTCAGCTCCATCAACGACACCCTGAAGGGGCTCGAACACACGGTGCAGAAACATGGCAGCGTCATCACGGATCTTGGTGAGCCCAGCTCAGAAATACTGACTCTCTGGATCATTACTGAACCTTTCTTGGCTAACATTCACTCATTCTTCCTATGACCACTGACAGGAAACACCAAGGATAAGATAATCTCTGAGCTGGACAAAATCCAGCAGGAGGTGACGGAGCACATCGAGGAGAGCGCCGACCGTCTGGACCGGATGGAACGGGATGTCCGGCGGGTCGAGAGCACGCTGCTGGTGGAGATGGGAGACTGTAAGAGGTCTGGAGACGGGCTTGAGAAGAGGCTGTCAAAGCTGGAGGGAGTCTGTGGGAGGTTGGACGGTGTCTCCGACTCCATCCTCAAGATCAAGGAAGGTACTGTATTTATTTTCCCTTAAAAAATGCTTCAGCAAACCGTTTAAATCCTACTTGCTGTGGGAGCTGAAAAGCAGGTTCTGCAGGTGGAGTTTCTGATATGTGTTGCTCATTGGCAATTCAACAGTATCCGAGTGGAAAAGCATGTAATAATTCTACAAGGCTGTCCAACTCTATAAGATCCCAGCTTAGAGTGTATAAAATACATAAAAACAAGATCAGGATATGCTTTCCGATTTATATAAAATTAAAAAAAAAAGGATTTGGAGAAGAGACTTAAAAGGAGACACAGACTCAGACAACCTAATTTCTTTGGGCAAGTTGTTCCAGAGCCTCGGGGCCCTGATGGCAAAAGTTCTGCCCCCCTTAGAACTCAGCATACTAAGGTCAGTGGACTTGACAGGGAGGTACAACGGTGTGTCATCGGCATACCAATGAAAAGAAATACCATGTCTGCAGATGACATCCCCAAGGGGAGCATATATAAGGAGAACAGTATTGGTCCCAGAATTGAACCTTGAGGCACACTGTAGTTGATATGGGAAAAGGATGGCATGAAGTTATTAGTGCTGACACAGAATTTCCTATTGGAAAGATAAGATGTGAACCAATGTCTCAGTCTATCTAGAAGAATGCCATGATCAATTGTGTCAAAAGCAGCACACAAGTCCAGCAACACAAGAATTGAACATGTGCCTGCGTCGGCATTCATTTAAAGGTCATTAGTGACTTTGAGAAGGGCTGTCTCAGTGCTGTGGTGCTGACGAAAGCCAGATTGGAACTTTTCAAAGGTATTATTGTTTTCCGCAGCAGCAAGAAGCTGCTTAGATACAAGTTTTTCGAGAATCTTCGAAATAAAAGGCAGTTTGGAGTTTGGACGATAGTTATCCAGGAGGGTGGAATCAAGCCCAGGTTTTTTAGGACTGGCTGGACATAAGCCGTTTTAAAGTAATCTGGGACACAGACAGTAGACAGCGAGCTGTTAAAAATAATTAGCAAATGGGGCACAATACAATCCATAACTTCCAATAAAAACCTAGTTGGGATTTTGTCCAGAGGGCTGGAGGATATTCTCATAAGAGACATGATGTCTGCGAGTTCAGGCAGAGTAACAGCAGAAAATTTGCTCAAAGAATCCCTGAGCGGGTGATCCACATCTAAAAAGGCAGGATTGGGGGAGATACTAGATCTTATTACTCCACCTTTTTGCACCTACAGCAAAGTGCAAAAGAAACTTTTCACAATCAGCAGGGGCACAAGGAGAGGCTGGGTTAACTAACTGATCCACAGTCTTAAATAGTAATCTGGGGTTGTGCTAATGGGCAGAAATAAGTGCAGAGAAATGTTCTTGCATCCTTCACAGTGTCTGCCCCCTGACCACTTAAATTAATAAAACCAAAGTTAATAGAAGAGGAGTTATACATAATAACCTAAACAAAAATGCTGAAATAGCACAACAAAATAGGAGAATTAAACGTGGACTCATAAACATCAGATCTTTGTCATCTAAAGCTGTACTAGTGAACGATTTAATATCAGAGTATCATATTGACTTATTCTGTCTTACTGAAACCTGGCTGGGTCATGAAGAATATGTTAGCCTAAATGAATCCACTCCGCCCAGTCATACTAATACTCACATTCCTCGAGGCACCGTCCGAGGAGGTGGAGTTGCAGCCATCTTCGACTTAAACCTATTAATCAGCCCTAAACCTAAACTAAATTATAACTCATTCGAAAGCCTTGTTCTTAGTCTTTCACACCCAACCTGGAAAACACAACAGCCAGTTCTATTTGTTATAGTGTACCGCGCTCCTGGTCCTTTTTTTTAATCAAGTTTAGTCCTTAAAACAGATAAAGTAATTATTGTAGGTGATTTCAATTTTCATGTGGATGTTGATAATGATAGCCTTAGTACTGTGTTTATCTCATTATTAGATTCGATTGGCTTTTGTCAGAGTGTACATGAAGCCACTCACTGTTTTAACCACACCCTCGACCTTGTTCTGGTATATGGCATTGAAATTGAACATTTAATAGTCTTTCCACAGAATCCTTATTTATCGGACCATTACTTAATAACTTTTGAACTGCTATTACTGGACTACACGCCATTAGGCAAAAACTCTTAGTCTAGATGTCTATCTGATATTGCTGTGGCTAGATTCAAGGAAGCGACCCCATCTGCATTTAATTCAATTTTATGTCTCAATATAACTGAGGACTTCTATGCTAATTTTAGCCCCTCCCAAATTGACCATCTAGTTGATAGCGCTGCAGGCTCACTGTGAACGACACTCGATTCTATCGCTCCTCTAAAAAAGAAGATAATAAAACAAAGAAGGTTAGCTCCGTGGTATAACCCCCAAACCCGCACATTAAATCAAACATCACGAAAAACTTGAAAGGAAATGGCGTTCCAACAACCTGGAAGAATCTCGTTTAGTCTGGCAAGATAGTCTTAAAACATACAGGAAGGCCCTCCATAATGCCAGAGCAGCTTACTACTCATCATTAATAGAAGGAAATAAAAACAACCCCAGGTTTCTTTTCAGTACTGTAGCCAGGCGGACAGAGAGTAATAGCTCTATTGAACCATGTATTCCTATAGCCTTTAGTGGTAACGACTTCATGAGTTTCTTTAATGATAAAATTTGAACTATTAGAGAAAAAATTCATCATGTCCTGCCTTCAACTGGTACCGACTTATCTTCAAACACAGGAACCTTAGAAACAACTCTAAAACCTGATAAATATTTTGACTACTTTGCTACTATCGCCCTTCTTCAACTAACTTTGACGATTAATTCATCTAAGCCATCAACCTGTCTCTTAGACCCCATTCCAACTAGGCTGCGTAAGACATTTTACCCTTAGTTAGCACCTCTTTACTGGATATGATCAATCTGTCTTTACTAACAGGCTATGTACCACAATCCTTTAAAGTAGCTGTAATAAAACCGCTTCTTAAAAAGCCCACTCTTGATCCAGGGGTTTTAGCCAACTATAGACCTATATCTAACCTTCCCTTTCTCCCTTCCCTTTTTATCCTTTAACTCCCACATGAAACAAACTTCAAGGACTGCCTTTTTTCACCTACATAACATTGCAAATCACATCCCAATGTGGGTTCGGGAGGCAGACACCATCTCCACATTTAAGAGTAGGCTTAAGGCTTTCCTCTTTAATAAAGCTTATAGTTAGGGCTGGCTTGGGTGAGCCCTGAACCATCCCTTAGTTATGCTGCTATAGGCCTAGACTGCCGGGAGACTTCCCACGATGCACCTCTTTCCTCTCTCCTTCTCTCCCTCTCCGTCTGTATGCATTTTTATCCCATTACTGCATGTTACTAACTCGACATCTTCTCTCTCCCATAGTTCTGTGCTTTCTCGTTTCTCTTCTCTCTCCCGTCGCTTTCAGCAGGTATTTCTGCCTCCAGAGCTGCAGAGACTGGATCTGTGGTTGTCTTGTCTTCATAATTAAAGATGTAAACACTACTGGCCTGAAGTCATTTAATGTCGCAGGAGTTTTAGTCTTAGCAACTGGGACAATTGTGGAATGTTTCCATAACTTCGGGACCCTCTGTTGCTGAAGAGATAGCATAAAAATAAAATGAAAGATGCAACTGCTCAGCACAGGTTTTGAGAACCTGGCTGCAGATATTATCAGGCCCAGGACTCTTACTAGACTTGATGAGTCTGAAGTGTTTTTCCACACTTCTGATATCAACAGCCAAAGTTGGAGGAGCCCTAGTGTTGTCCTTTAATACATTCAGTGTTCCTTTAATACATTAAGTGTATGAGTGAACTGTTTATCTGAATTAAAACCAGCCAGGGCAATGTTCCTATTGCCTTTATCATTAGACCCTGTCACTGATTTCATATCGTTCCAGGCTGTTCTTAAATTGTTACTGCCCAGCTCAGCTTCAATTTGATCTCTGTACCTGAGTTTATCCTTTTTCATTTCTGACCTGATCTCCTTTGTTTCCATAACTTCAGTAACATTACCCTCATTAAAAGCATTTTTCCTTTTACAAATCAGACCTTTAAGAGCTGTAGAGGCCCATGGTTTGTTGTTAGGGAAAATCTTGACAACCTTGATGGGAATAACATTGTCCCCTAACCCTACAACAAGAGATGTAGCTACACACAACATCTGTTAACTCATCAGTGTTGTCTGAGGACTTATATGCTCCCTTTATGGAGCCATGACAGAGGTCGATAGTTCTATCATGGCGCATAGGACAGCTGACATATTGATTAAAAACTGTTCAATGTTTTCTTTAAGTTACAGTGGTTAAAATCTCCCAATATAATATTGGGAGATAGATTGGGGGGTAGATTGAAGTGTCTCTACCACTTAGAAAATGGTGTCTGCAGCGACTTTCGCGTTGGCCTTAGGATGAATGTAAACCATGGTAACAAACACCTGAGGGAAGCTCTATGTCTGGCAAGCAGAACTGCTCCCGCACAATAAAATTGTTGCACCATCTGCGATTGATATACAGGCACACTGCCCCTCCCTGCGACTTCTGTGTTACCTCACTGTCCCGATCCAGCCGGATAGGAGCCCCTAAGCTTATTAAAGCCCACCTCGTACTGTGTTGTGATGTGTACTATGTTGTGCTCCGTCCCATGTTCAGGACTGAATCGACACGTGTCAAGCTTGTGGACGTGTGTTTCTGGTCTGAATGATTCAGTTGTCCATCACGGAGGAATCATGGACTTTATTCAGAAGAACCAGGACGATGTCTACAGCAGGATGAAGAACCTGAACTCGAGCCTGAACCAGGTCCTCAAAGACCTGCAGAGCTTCTCTGAGCACGACATGACTGGTGAGCTAGACTCTTGTCTTATTATATTCTTATCTATTGCTCAGCCTCACAGTGATGGTTCAATTCAGCTATGTAAAGAGAAACAACACAATGACAAGTCAAGTTCAGATCTTTACTTTTATGTATTACATTTTTTCTCAGCAGCTTTGGCTCAGTCCTCAAGTGAAAGTCATGATTCTTAAAACATTGGGCAAAATTCTCAAGTCCACTTTCTCTCACAACAGTCTTTTATTTTTTTCTTGTTGTTTGACTCCTTGACCGACGGTGGCCAGTTTGACAGGGAATACAGTATCGAAGTGGTTTTCTAGCTGGGTTTGCCTCCTGGGATCCCAGGGCTGAGTCAGCTAGTTAATAGCACGACCGGCTGCAAGGGTTTAACCATGCTAATTTGCTAACAGCAGCTAACAGTTACAATTAGCAGCAGTTAGTTAATTAATATTATTATATTAATAATAATAATAATGGATTACATTTATATAATGTTAGCATTTTATCTTGATACCCAAAGTGCTTCACAGTGAAGGGGGGAAACTCACCTCAACCACCTGGTGGTAGCTAACCTTACTTTAGCAACAAGTAAAGCTATTTGTACTCTGTCATCAAACTGCCCTCATAGCATTACTGACATCTTTATGATAAGTCCAAATGGTTCCACTTTACTTGAGGTCAAGGGAATTATTCATGACACAATTATAATGGTCTCATGTCAGTTGTCAAAACTAAGCACATGACAGTATAATGTAATGTTAACACATACAGCTAAATAGTTTCTTTAAGTTTGATAATTAGACCTGCTATGGCATGTTTTTGACAAGTTATATTTTCTTGGTTAATGTCAAGTTGTCATGACAAAGACATTTGTGTCTTGGTTAATGTAGAGTTGTCATAACAAATACATCTCAAACAATGTCAACTTTGCATTAAAAGTGACATAATTGACCGAATGACACTTAATGACACCAGTGATAAACCTTCATAAAGACTCCTTCATGTTCATGACAGGTGTCATGTCATGGTTATGACGGTGTCATGTCAGTCTTATGAAGCCACCTTCAAATAAAGTGTTACAAAAAACTGTTTCTGTGTTTTCTGCCACACTGAGACAGCTCTTCAGACATTTGACTGTCCTAACTCCAGCAGTCATAAAGGTAAACTTCATGTTGGTTTCAGTGATGAATTTATTTACTTTTGACTCATGAGTTGATTTCAGTGAAACTGTAAAATGTTAACTGAAGCTTTTTAAATACCTGAAAAATCAAATGTAAGAAGGTGTGTTGAATTGTTTTGTTTTGTAGGCACTGTGCTGCTCAACAGAGGTTTGAATTTGTAGCTCTTTTGGTTAACTCACCAATTACAGGGCCCTATTTATTGATATTGATCTTACTCATCCCTCTATTACTGCTGTGCAATATCCTCCGTCTCATTATAACCTTAAATAAGCTGCACTTAACTTGACAGTTCATGCACTATTACCTTATACCGTATTATTATCAGCAACCGGTAAACCCACCTGGTACTTCACACTTATTTTATTTTATTTTATTTTATACTTATACCCACTGGTTACTTAATTTATTTTCTGACCTGTATTATAGTGTATTATATTTTTTGCTAGTACTTCTATTCCTGTGTGCACTGACAAAGGCGAGCTGCTGTAACAAAAGAGTTTCCCCTTGGGGATCAATAAAGTATTTCTGATTCTGATTCTGAGAAGGGGATTTGTTGTTTTAACACAAATAACCATCAAAAGAGAAATATCCTAAAACTCCAAAAGCTCCAAGTCTGTCTGATTTACATGTTGAATGTTAACTAATCAGCAAATCAGCAATCAATCCTGTAGTCAGCTGGTTTATTTAACAGTCAAGTTCAGACAGAGCTCAAACCTGAAAACAAAACTATGAGTTCAGTCACTGCGTCCAGCTGGTGTCGGTCAACAAATCCAACGCAAACACAAACACTAAAACTAACACAAACACCACTAACACCAACTGTTGCTAAAAACATAATGTCTCCTTTTTCTACACCTGATCAATAACAACATGTCGTCAATCACCTGATCAATAACAACATACAACATGTTAATCGCCTGATCAATAACAAACTACAGCATGACATGAATCAATCAAGTCTTGGATTGACATTAATTATCTTATAAAGATGGAAAACAAGACGACGACTTCACTGAATCAATTAACATTTAAATGCTTTCACCTAGAGGTTAATTTGACCCTCCTGTCTCTCTTTGGCCATTTGTACACCTGTAATCTGTATCAGCCTGTGTGTGTTTAAAACAGTTAAACAGGATAAATTAACGATTTACACACAGAAGAATCATGAGTTCATGTTAACATCCTGAGCTTTGTCTTTCCTCATCATTGTCTTTTTATCTCTTCACATTTATTTCATTCAGTCCACTGTGTATCTAT
The DNA here is from genome assembly GCF_020085105.1 of Siniperca chuatsi. Lineage (NCBI taxonomy): Eukaryota > Metazoa > Chordata > Actinopteri > Centrarchiformes > Sinipercidae > Siniperca > Siniperca chuatsi. The sequence continues at coordinate 11,459 of NC_058042.1, read as the reverse complement.
GTTATGTTTTTGTCTTCTTGTGTTTTTGTCTTCCTTAGTATGTTCTTGTCTTCTTCACTGTGATTGTCTTTTTCAGTGTGTTGGGGTTAGGGTTAGGGCTATATTTGAAGATGTTTCACAGATTAAATTTCAATCACATTGATCAGGTTCTGCTTTGTTCAGAGGAGTATTTACAAACCGAGTTATAAGACACTTGTACCTGAGGAGGTGAATATTAAACCTCACAAGGACCTTAATAGGCAGATGATGATGACAGAGGAGGGAGGTGGGTGAAGAGTTTGGTGTTAACATACGTTGTGTATCCTCAGTGTACCAATGATCCAGGACTCCACGATGTCTGATTATGTGACCCAAAGGAAGCAAGTAGATGACAATAAATATAATTTAAATATCTGATGGTCCTTTGATGATGGTATTATAATAATACATAATAATACATCTCCAGTCCCACAGAGATCTGTTATTTCTGATTGAGAAGATGCTAAATGTTGCTTTGCTGTGATAAATTAAAAAAAATAAAACCTCAGCTAGATGCTAACAGTTTCCCATCACTCATAAACTATGTGATGTTAACAGACAGAAGAAATGATGGATAACAACTGAATTTTGTGTGTCTATATGAAGCTTTTTAACCTAGTTAAACTCTGCCAGCTTCACCTTCATACACACTTATTGTTTGGGCAAAGCCATGTTCAAGCCTACACAACTTTATTTAAATCTAGTGGTCACCCAAAGGTTTCCACAGATGATTTGTCAGGATGAATGTTGGGGGGGAGATGTGTATAAAATCAATTAAAGTTAAATAAGAATTGTGTCAGTTAAGCAGCAGCTTAGATTTTTATGTTCATTGTCAGATCATATGAATTCATATCATTACACAGGCCTGCCTGGACCCCCAGGACCCCCAGGAGAGAGAGGCTTCAATGGGCTGCCGGGTCCCCGAGGGCCTCTCGGACCTCCTGGACGACAAGGTGATAGTGGAGCACGAGGTCTGCCCGGTACGACAGATATTTATTTAGATATTTATATATCATGATATTATAGAGGAAGAAACCGATTGATGAAGCCAGTAAGAGGTAGCGTTTATAAAGACATGGAGGGAAAATTACAGGATCCTCCATCCAACTAAATGTCTACATTTACTACTGCCATTATTATTATTAACAGATTGTTGGCTACTCATTGTGATATTTATTTTTCTGCCTTTTCTAACAGCTGCTCTGGTTTCTTACAGGTCCCAAAGGTGAACCAGGTACGTTTTTTTTTAAAGAATAAGGTTTCACGGCAGTAAACGGGCTGAAACAGCCGATAGCATGTCAGTCATGTTTGTACACTGCAATCTTAATATAATCTCTGGTTAGTACTGGTTCACTCTGCAGAGCTGTGTTTACAATATGCTTCACAGGGCTCACACACGAACAGTCACTATAACATCAGGATAAACATTAAGATAAAGTCACAATATACAATACAGTAGTAATGACTATCTAATAATACTAATCATCATCATACTGTAAAACTATTTATAGTGATAGAGCTCTGGATTTTAGTTTTGAATGAGTCTGTATTTGTTGTGTGAATTTTGTCAATGAAAAGTTTTTTTCATGAAAAAAACTGGAACAAGACTTAAACTCAATAAAAAGTAATCTTTGATAACAAAAACAATGATATGATATTACTATTTTTGCCGGAAATTAAAAATTAAACAAAATGTGAAAATCTGAAGAATATGCAAATGAACTAAAATGCAGTTTTATTCTACGGCCTACAGAATCACACATTATAGCTCCTGATTGGTCTAGCCGTTTCCTCCACCAGCCAGTAATATCTCTTGTTCAGAAGTTGATATATCTGTTTGACTTGTTGCACTAATCAGCAGCATCTTGTATTTCAGTAATGTTTTGTTTCTGTCAGTAATGTTAGGTAATGTTACTGGTTCTTAGATGTAACAGTAACAGATTTATGGATTAAATTAGTAAAATAGAGTTTATAATGACAGCTGAGAGTCAGTGTGTTGGTTGACTGCAGAGTCACACGGACAACCATTACAGTCTGCTTTAAACAGGTAAACCACACCATTTCCACTAACCTTCCATAGACGAAAACGACACCTGTAACCGTGGTAACTGTACACAGCAAAGATGGGCACAGCTGTAGCCTCAAAATGCTTCGAAGAGATAAAAAAAAAAAATGCACGACTAAAACTAAAATTTCACTGATTTAAAAAAAGGCTGAAATTTATTTACTTTTTGTTGACTAAAACAAAGAAAAATGAAATGACTGAAATGTGATGTGTTTGAGAGCCGACATCACTTCCAGATCCACAACAGTCTGCTGTGATATAATCAATGAAATCACTGAACCTGCCAGAGTTATCATGCCGACTATCCCACAGCTGTACACACTGGATACTTGAGTGTGTGTGTGTGTGTGTGTGTGTGTGTGTGTGTTTTCAGGTCTGCCTGGTGTTGATGCTCATGTACCCAGACTGTCGTTCTCTGCTGCTCTCACTGTGCCCATGGAGAGAGCTGGAACCATCGTCTTTGACAAGGTCTTTGTCAATGAAGGAGACTTCTATGACCCAAGAACAGGTAAACATGAGGGAAGGCTGCGTCTCAGTCGGTCATCCACTAATCACAAGGTGGGTGGTTCGATCCCCAGCTCCTCCTGTCCACATGTCAATGTGTTCTTGGGCAAAACACTGAACCCCAAACTGCTCCTGATGGTCAGACCAGCAGCTTGTATGGTAGCTTGCTGCCATCAGTGTGTGAGTGGGTGAATGAAAAAGTGCTTTTGAAAAAGGTGATCTTAATACAGCCATTTACCATTTAAACATGCTCCACATCGTCTAGATGATGGGGAACAGTCAAAGCATTCGTTTTTTACAGGAACTGAGAGAACTGTGGGTGTGAATAATTTATTTAGCCTTCCTATATCGAGAATAAACCTCAATAATGATGTGATTTTGAAGCTGGGTTTGGTGACTGTTTAATCATAATCAAGGTAAAATGATCTCTTATGTCAAGATAACAAATTAGGTTTGTCATCACTAAGCTATGTTTGACATCTACACACAAGCTGATGATTATATCTGAAGGCAACAGTCAGAGATCTAAATATGAAAACTTTTTGTTCAATGTTGAAGTAATTGAGCCATGATGTTGAAATAATGGTTCTACAAACGTATCGCCTGCACCTGCTCTTACTAAGTGTGACTGATGAATGTTTTACATCTCACACAAATATTTAGTTTGATCTTTCAATCACTGAAATGTTTCCTGGTGTTGATCCGAGCTTTAACACACACTGAATCTGTCACCTTCAGGTATTTTCACCGCCCCCATAGACGGACATTACTTCTTCAGTGCCATCCTGACGGGCCATAAGAACGAGAAGATCGAGGCGGTTCTGTCTAAGTCTAACTACGGCATGGCACGGGTGGACTCTGGAGGCTACCAGCCTGAAGGCCTGGAGAACAACCCTGTGGCCGAGGCTAAAACCACTCCAGGATCTCTTGCCGTCTTCAACATCATTTTGCCTCTGCAGACTCGGGACACGGTCTGCATCGACCTGGTGATGGGCAAACTGGCCCACTCTGTGGAGCCCCTCACCATCTTCAATGGCATGCTGCTGTATGAGGACATGTGAAGGGTTCATTCGGATGTCTAAATAACGATGAGGCCAGAGAACCTGAACAACACCGTTTAAGATTCATGACAATCCCACAGGAGGCTGCACCATAAAGTATGATGTCACTTCGTCATTCAGGAGTACAATGCTAATGATGACAGAATATTTTAAATGAACCTTCAGTCCTGAACAGATTTGTCTCCATATTCTAACAGATCACATTTGTTTTATGTTATTATTCTAAAGAGTGTTTGTCACTTCACATGTAGACGACAGCAGGGGTCGATTTACTGTCTGACTACTTTAATCCAGTCAACTGATCTGATGTGGTCACATGATCTGACATCAGAGCAGCACTGTGAAGACAGATGTCCCTGTAAACCAGGATCAGCTGATACCTGGCAGGCCTGCTTCCTACTGCTGCTTGAAACTTTTAAACAACTTTTTGGAAGCACATGAACTCTTGTGGTGAAGAATTACAGTGTTAACAGTCTAAAGTGCTGTTAGCACCCCCTACAGGCTGCAGAGTTCATCACAGCCATAGGTCAGACGTTGTCATGGCAACATGTGACAGTGTGACTTTAAAAATGATGAAAAACAAAGACAGCTTTTTGCTCTGAAACTTTATAAAAGCAGAATGTGTTTTCTGTTTGATCTTATGACTAAGATGAGTTCACATTGTGAATGTTTTATATTAAGCTGCACCTTTTCTTGTTTTATTAGTGTTTTTATGTCCTGCCAAGTATTTAAGCCATTATCACATAATTTTGCTTTGATGGACAAATGTTAAAAGACAAGGCTGGAAATACTTTACATTTTCTTGCTGTCAACAAATCCCATTAAAAGACAAGTGATAGAAGAAATATTCAGATCCTTTACTTAAGGAGAGGTAGTAATACCACACTGTGAACATACTGCATTACACCGTGTCCTAACTGAATGTGACACGAGCGAGCGTCAGCAAACAAAATAAGTTAAACTGCATTGTTTTCTATTGGAATGTCCTAACGGGTGTGCCGTTTTGAGCTGAACTTTTGTCTGATGCCCTGTTTCTATTTTATTCCTGTTGCTTGCATTGAAATCGCTGTAACATGGATCAGGAACGGTTGATTCATGAAGTTGACATGAGTTAACCTAAATAAGGTGGCAGCTGGCTGGAGGGAGATTGCCAGGGAGCTGGAAGTTTCTAGTTAGAAGATTTATTTTTGTGTGTTTTCTGTCAGGATGCTCAGCAGAGCTTGCTAGCTTGCAGTAAAGAAACATCTAAACATCACAATATAAAACTTGTGTTCTCTGTTTAAAAAGTAGGCCTACAAACGTAACTAGTTAGCAAGTACTCACCCATCTTTTACTTGAGTGGTTAAAGTCTCCAGTCTGATTTTGAGCACACAGCTTATAGGTACATGGTTTAGTTACATGAAAACAGACGTGCATATATGACAGATTCAGTGTAGACAGAGAGCATCCAATGTCACGCAATGAGACACGATGGTCGGACACTCGCATTCAGTTAGGACACGGTGTTACAGGTAAAATCCTGCATTCTAAATGTTATTTAATGCTGCAGCACTTAACTGTTGTCTCCCCCTTCTGGCAGTGAGAATAATTACACAAACACTGATGACACGTGCTGATGATGTTTACCTGCAGTGAGCTCCAGGCTTGTGTTCAGGAATAGTTACAGAAATACAGCGAAGTTTCCACAGGTCCAAGACAGTAATCCATTATTAGGTAGAGTAAATGTAAAAGCTGCACAGCCTTCTCCAAATATTTTACCAGCCTGTCCGAGAGCAGTCACGTGACGTCTGTCTGTCCTCAGCCCGTCTCGCAGCTCTCTAGCATGGAAAAGCTAAAGCTACACCAGTGGTTATCCGTGTTTGTCCTCGCCGTCGATCGCTTTCTTGTTTAGACAGTAATCCTTCCTCTGAACGCCCAGTTTCTGTTTTATCTGGAGCATCAGACACTTTTCTTGGAGCTTCTTAGGTTTTCCTCCCAGCTGCTGCAGGCCACTGCGTTGCTGCAGTCGCTCCAGAGCCGTGTAGAGAGAGAGTTGCATCAACTCTGTTCAGTTTCAATTCAAGTGGCTTTATTGGCGCGACTGCATATAACACAACATTGCCAAAGCATATTAACACAAGCTATACAATCATAATAAACAGTAAACAGTAAGCAATGATCAATAATAACGTTCTCTCCAGTGGACCTTTTTACAGCATGGCTCTGGGTTGCTTCCTGCTTCCGCTCCGGCTAACCAATCACTGCTGGTTGGCGTAAAACACATCATTACCGGTGCACCAGCGCGGGAACGTCACCACAGACACCAGATTTAGAAACTCTGTATACGGCGAATATAGAGAGATTCACCTGGCAATGACAGGGTTAATCAGCACTGTGTGAACTCATTTGGCAACAGCTTGAACGTAATGGATGTTCATTTATATGTAAAAGTATGAAAAATGTACTTAAAGTATTAAAAGTAAAAGGACAACAATGGAGATATGGCACAGAGGAATAAGATATAACAGGCTCTGATACACACACAATACTTGTTTGTAGATACATTCAGTGCTGGTTTGAGTCAGAACAAGAGATTTATTGACAAAAATAGAAACATTCGGTATCATCAGACTTGTAGTTTAAAACTAATGTTAAGCACATGCAGCTGAGCATGAAGAACAACACAATCTGATGTTTCATCTGATGATGGTTGTTTTGAGGATAACGCTCATTATTATGACAACTGCCTGAGAAGGAAATATGAACTATTTTAACTAAATCACTACAACAGATCAACACATTCAACAGCTCCATCTGTAACCTGTTTGTCTCGACTCTTCACTGTCTACAAACAAACTGATGAACCAGAGATGACAGATATTTATAACACTTATACTCTGATTATCATCTTCATTTATACTGAGAAAAGCACAGGTGACTGAGTGGATTTTAGAAACGTTATTTTCTGACAGGCTTTAGCGCCAGCTGTCGTGTAAACCTGTTTTTACATTTCACCCTTTTGTATTGATGAATCATTTTCACTTCATTAAAATTATCACAAGCCAAACCCAGCAGGTTTAACACTCTGCGCTGTGTTTTTCAAGATATGATAATAGTCATATATATATATATTCATATTTGTATGACTGATTTCTGTGTTGTCTCAGTCACGAGTTCATTACTGTAATGTCAGAATTGAACACATAAGGTCCATTTGAGATGAACTGCGCCTCGCCTGGAAAGTGGACGAGATCAGGCGGCAGCAGCAGGGAGCGGTGACAAAGAGCTGCAGTCAAGTCAGACAGTTTCCAGCAGCCTTCAAATAACAAACAGGAAGTCCCAGAAATATTTACATCCTGTTAGATCCATCTGTAGGCTACCTGTAGTTTGCGTTCTTGATCGCTGATGAAGTTGATCGCTGATATTTGCATGTTAGTTTGATCTTTTTCTCTTCTTTGCTAACTCGGACCTTATGACCACATTGGGACCATTCTACATGAACAGACAGCAAACCAACTAAATTACCAGTGTCTAACAGTGGTCTCGTCTGTCTGTTGACTCTGTCTATCCAGGAGTCCTATAGGGGTGTGGCAGACAGATTCAGCATCTCAAAATCTACAATGTCAACACATCTCCATCTCTTTTGTTCCCTGGTCAATTCACATCTGTCCCATCACATTACGTGGCCTGCCCTTCACACATCTCAGTTACTGTTTTAAACAGCCGGAATTGCAAATGCAGTCTGTGCTGTGGATGGATGTCAAATTTCCATTATAAAACCACATTGCAACAATCCTTTAGCCTATATTAACAGAAAACAATTGTATTCCATCATCCTCACTGGAGGTCACCCTGGCATAAATCCAGTGCATTTCTCAACACAGATGTTGCACAGCTAGTGGAAGAAGATCCCCAGGCCCTGGTCCCAGAGGGAATGCACATTATCTGCGTTTCAGCTTATTCTCTGTTGCGACAATGGATGAAGTTCTACAGGGATAATGAGCACCTTACTGCCAGGCAGAGGCGCTTTAACAAAAAGCTTAATGCAGCTCATATAGCCATTAAGCATGCTTTTGGCATCCTGAAATCCAAGTTCAGGAGGCTCAAGAGTCTGCACATGAAAAATGTGCCAAATATCAATGCAACAGTCACAGCATGTTGCATTCTTCACATTTGTTTAGATTCAGGTTACCAACTTGAAGATGAGCAGGGACTTCTTCATCAACTCGGAGAGGACATTGATGATCCACACACACCACAGCCCAACAACCAAGATGCATCTCATTACAGGGACATGATTTGTGCATACATTTAAGGATAGGATACACCTTCACACTCATACTTTTCATTAAGTTTTTCCTCTTTTCTTTACACATTTTTGTGAGCTGGTGTGCAGTATGCCACAGGCTGATGTGAGGCACCTCTGATCACATGCCAAGTTCATCATGGAAATCACTAGTACCTTGTAATATTTGCTAAGGCTCTAAGGCAGGATAGTCATACTGACTCAGAAGGCCGATGTGGCTGTAGGTTTTCATTCCAGCCAAGCAGGAGCACACCTGACTGAACTCATTCAATCAACTGAATTGCCTTCACGCAGTTGATTGTTGTATCAGGTGTGCTCTTGCTTTGTTGGAACAAAAACCTGCAGCCACACTGACCCTTTCACAGACCAGTTTGACACCCTGCTCTAAGGCATTGAGTTAATTACCTTTCGACTGAAGTGCCTCTACATCATCAAGACTTCTGCTGTGCCTCCAAGTGGGAGCTCATGGCTACTGGGTGGTAAGAACCCAGGCAAAATCAAAAATCATGAAATAATGGTTGGCTGTGGGGCCTTTATTGTAGCAGCAACTATTTATAAATGTCAGTGGAGAATTGTGTAACTGTATCTCAATCCGTGTGTGCGTAATCAGATTTGTAAATGTGTAGTCAAATCTGTAAATGCGTACATAGACATTAATGGCTGAAAAGTCTAAGTATTTTACCGGAGCTGGAAATACAGACAAGTCATCAGTTACAACTAAAGTGGACCTCTCAATTGGCTGTCTTTTTACACAAGACTGCTACACCTCTGCCGTGGCATGTGTGTAAAGATCGATCGCTCTATCCATCCATCTATCTATATGGTTAGGGTTAGGGGTCTATAAATGTGACTTGGTTAGTCGTTTGCACTGGCACTGGTCTCAATCATGATGATAGTAGTTCTTTTTTGTTAGGGGAAGAGTTCCCAAATAAATATTAAGCCCAGATAGAAAAATAAAATGAAAATAAAAATTTAAAAACATTTTTAGAGAAGGTATTTCTTAATACACTAATAAAAAGAAAGTATATAAAAATGAATAACCATAATCCAAATTTGAGAAGGAAAGGAGAAATAAGAAGGGTTAGAGAAGTATTAGAGGAAAAGAAACAAGGACATTTTTACGTAAAAACATCTTCAAAAAATATATATTTGTCAGATTAGAAAAGGGTTTTAAAATCTAATTAACCACAGTAAATGTATACCAAATATACTCCCAATAGGAAGTTATAATGCACTGGCAGTAGTTTATCTTTGTATTGTAAGTTCCTAAATTCAAGAGGTTCTACCATGTGGTTTATAAAAGATCTAAAAACCAAAGAAGGAAAGAACTGGGGGAAACAACAAAATAGTTATGGACTAAAATAACCAAGAAATGGATCAACCGACCACATGCAACAGGCAACGGGGCTCAGAGTTAATTCTCCTGTACCTGGGAGATTTGAGATACCACTATTAATTCATAGCAATATATAGATAGGTGTGGTCATTCAATTTTACTTATATAGCGCCAATTCATAACAGAAGTTATCTCATTGTGCTTTAACTATAGAGCAGGTCTAGACTGTACTCTATATAATATTAATTACAGAGACCCAACAAATCCCACCATGAGCAAGCATTTGGCGACAGTGGCAAGAAAAAAAACGTCCTCTTAACAGGCAGAAACCTTGGACAGAACCAGACTCAATGGTGGGCGGCCATCCGCCGCTGCCGTGTTAGGTCATGTAGGTTTGATATAGAAAATATTGAAATGATGTACTCGGGTTAGCGGGTTAGGGTTAGCGAATTAGGGTTAGGGGAACTGAACCTGACCCCCAGCAAAGTGGGAGACAGGACGTGCACGGTCCTTCCCCCGGTAGTCCCTACCCCCACCCCCTCGATCAAAGGCGGATTGGTGGTAATATCCGCCCTGAAATGTTCTTTGTCGATCCCGTTCAGGGACCCATTAACCCAATAAATTGTGAACTTAAATTATATATTTTTTAATCAATTTATATATATTTTAAATTTTTTAACAAACTAAATAATATATATATTTTTTAATAAATTGCGCCTATGCGACGTTTCGACCTCTTTGGGTCTTCTTCAGGCAAAGGCACAACTTTAAAGAAAACTGAAAAGGCTTGCAGATCGGCAGAGATGTTGACTGTTCGATGGTCAGAGCAAGAATGAAAGAAAAAGCCACTGCACTCTATTTATACCCTCCCTTGTAACTTGTTTTAACTTTGGTTTGTGTTCTTAACTTGTATCTGTGTTTTACAATTTGTATTTTGTCCACTTGTTTTTTAACCCCTCGTATGTTGCTAAATATAAGTTTTTAATCAGAATTAAACCGATTTTAATATTGTATATGTAGTAGGTTGGAAAAGGCTCCATCTAAAGTTTTATGGATAAACAGACACCCCCTTTATTTTTTTGTATTTTCTACTGTGTGTTTTATTGTGGGTACATCCGCACCACTAGAGGGCGCTCTAAGCGCTACTGTGGGGACCAGCGGGACGAAGCACAGGTGCCGCTTCAGAATTAAACGAGCTGTGGCGACACTGACACGTCTCCTCCTCAGGTATGACTAAAAAGTTATTTTATTAACTCAAACTTGGTCCAAACACACTTCAAATTGCTGTGTAAAGGTTTTGTACAAACTGTAAATGTGTCAGAGTTTAGTTTAAAGTAAAATGTATTTGTTTTTGCTACTGTTTCATGTCGTCTTGTTTTCACCACAAGTCCGCCATGTTCAGTGTAGCTATAATGTGTTTAAAGCCTTATTTAAGCGATCCAATTCGCTCAAGTGCTTAGTAGTGCACATTTAGAGAGTTTTAGTTGTAAATGTTAAGAAATTTCAAGTTTAAGGCAGCCGCCATGCCGACTGTTCAGACTGTAGGGAGGCAGTTTTGGCGCCATTCGGAGGCGCTTTTTCTTTTATGTTGCCGACCTTCGTGTGTGTGTGTGTGGTAAAGATGTGAAAGAGACATGTTAAAGTATTTTTATTTGCACTTTATGGTTTATTTTGTGGTCTATTATTGTTTTTAGCCAATTTAGAAATTATTTTAGTGTTTATCACCAAATCTGTGTTAATTTATTTACTGTCCTTTATCTTTTAATCAGTTGATTTTTGTAAGAATGAGATAATTGAATGATTGTCAGAATTAAACAAGCTGTGGCAAGACAGACACGTCTCTTCCTCGCCGCCCACAGCTACACCACAGCTTTAGGCTACACAGTGTAACCCTAGCTGTTTGCCACTTGGTACCGCCCAGCATCCCCTAGGGCTGGCGCCAGTAACATGAAATATGAAACATGAAATATTAATAGTTTTTGTCGAAATATATTTATGGATTTTAAGTCTATGTATAAGAATTTTATTGAATATCTTTAGGGATCAATTTTAGGAATAGGGTGGGGGTGGGATTTGGTAAAGGGATGGTGGTTGGGTTAGGGTTAGGGTTAGGTGCAAAAAGGGGTTAACTCCCTGCAGGGAGTTATAATGCACTGGCACTAGTATTTCTTTGTATTCTAAGTTCATAAA